>NC_046004.1:608512-745766 GCF_010909765.2 Amblyraja radiata | reverse complement strand
CGCGGTTCAGATGTTCATTAATACTCGTTCCAACTCTCCAGTGAGATAGGGGAGTGGCGGATCCCAGGTATTATTCACAGTCTCTTGAACAAACACATTTATTTCCGTACAGTGAAGTAATTTCAGCTATCCCTTGGTGGAGGAATGCTTTATGCAAAAAACATATGTATGAGTCCGCGGACATATTACTGACCCTTTCGCTGAATCTATTGTACAACCGGGCAAGGCACCGGTTGGTTTGTTGTTGGAGAGTATTAGCAGTACCAACTCTGAAATATTTACCGCTAATGATAGGCACACCTATAGGCACAGGAAAGGGAATGATCATGGCACAACGATTTGCTTAAGTTGCAGTTCGAATTCAAAGACGAATTATTCAGGGCTACAACGTGTAAAACTCATGTCGTGGATTTGAAGCCTATCAAATCCGTGGCCCTCTTCGGGCACAGGACTTTGTCACCAATATAATCCTCTGGGCAAGTTCGCCAATGTAATCTCGTTAAACGTAGTTTACATCTGTGTTGCGTGCAGATGCTTCATGTTAGTTCAAAAGCAAAAATAAAAACACCCGCCGCATGTTGATAGTTTGATTATAATTTTGACATAAACATCAGAGAATGTCCAGAATTTTTCCTCATATCGTGCGACATGCATAAAGAGAAATAAGATTTCAACTTGAAATATGTCGCTCTGTAGTAGGTATATGTGGAATGTTCCCGACCTGAAACGTCATCTGACTATTCCCTACACATTTTTTTTAGGGCCCCAAGATTGTTGTTTCGAGAATGGATGTTTAGTGGACCAGACAGAAAATAGGCGATTCTGAATTTGTGTAATTAACTGGATTTGATAAGGGAGCCACTAGGAGGTTGCGACCATCATATGATAATATGAAACCTGCAATTTGAGAGGGAGAAGATGAAAGCGGAGGGATCGGTATTACAGCTGGACATAAGGTAGGAACTGGCCAAATTTGACTGGAAATGGATACGAGCAGGAACCCATGTTGCACATCAATGTAGTCATTTCTGGGAATATATCAGAAGGTGCAGGAACTTTCCAGCCCAAAGAGGAAGAAAGATGCTAGAAGCCGAATGAAGTGATCGTGGCTGACAAGATAAGTTAAATATAGCACAAAAACTAAAAGAGAAGGCAAAAAAAATAGCAAAGATTAGCGGGAAGTTAGAGGATTGGATTTTTTTCTTAGAACAACAAAGTAACTATATAGGTAATATGGAGAGAAAAATATGAAATACGAATATAAGGAGCCAATGACATAAAAGGGGATAGCAAGTGTTCTTCAAATATATAAAGAATAATAAAGAGGCAAGAGTGGACATTGGGCGGCTGGAAAAGGATGCTGGAGAAGTGATATTTGTGAATGCAGCAACGGCAGATGAATTGAATAACTTGTTTTGCATCGGCATTCGCATTAGAAAACACCAACAACGTGTCTGGAATTCAAGAGAGTCAGAGGATGGAAGTTAGTCGAGTGGCTATTACTAAGGAGACGGTGCTTGGGAAGAGGTTTACAGACCGGGCGTGTGTGCTGGGATCGGAGGGCTTGACATCAGGGAGACATTACTGGGATGTGGAGGTTGTAGATACTCGGTGCTGGGGTCTGGGAGTTGCCGCAGGGTCTGTGAAGGGGACGAGACCGATCGACCTGTCCCCGGAAGACAGGAGTCTGGAGCATCTGGTGGCGGGGTGACATGTCACCTCCCTTCCGCCCGTCTCCCCGCTCGACCCACCCCAGGAGGCTGCGAGTGTATCTCTGTTACAAGTCTGGGGCAGTTTCGTTTTACGACGAAGACATCATGTTCCATTTCCAAACCTTCACTGGGAATAAATTCACGGAAAAACGATCCTTTCTTCGGGACTTGGGAATTATGCCGGTGGCTGAGAATTTGCTCCGAGTCCGGGTGTGTAAAAGGATCGGTCTAGGGACTGGCGTGAGGAGCCGGGCTCATGGGGCTCTTTGGCAGAAATCCGGCGGACAACAGGACGACTTTGAAACTCCAAATTCCATGGACATAAAACCAAGGGAATGTAAATGTGGAAGAGTGAAAACAACAGGACTACAATCAGCCCTGTCGATCCGTTCATTTTAACGCGTTAACTGTGTCGGTCAGTGGGACATAAATAAGTTGTGGCACAAGCGGTGTTGGTGCGGACTTCAACAGCAATGAAAAGGCCAGTTTGGGGCATATGTAGATCGGTGGGTGGTCGGCATTAAATCGGAAATTGTCAGATGTGGGAGAATGCAAAGTAAATAATGGAAATGGTAGATACAACGAATCTGTTGAAATGGTTGTGTATTTTTATTTAAGTGCCGGAAGAAATGAGCGGGCCAGGCAGCATCTGTGGGGGGGGGAATGGAAAAGCCACGCTTTGGGATCAGGACCCTTCTTTGGTCTGAAGGAGAAATTCCAAGAGTTTCAGGTTTGGTCTATCCGAGTGAATTAATTCGTATTGACGTCTTTCGGATGAGGGCGGTAAAGGATTGTATTGGGAGTTGTAAATAGGAGGGAGAAATGAAATCGGAAATTACTTGAAGGGAGAAAAATAAAGCTGAAGTAGCCCCTAGTGTAAAGAGAAAGGATGAGAATGTGGGATTACATGGAATTAATGTTAAACGATGGTCGGCGTCAACTCGGTAGTCCGAAAGACATGTTTTCGTGCTGTATTTCTATACTAAACCATTTTCTGTTAATCGGGGATAGACACATGAAGCTGGAGTAACCCTATGGGACAGATAGCATCTCTGGGGAGAAGAATTTCGAGTAACTTTGGCATTACCGCCCCCGCCCCCCTCCCCTCCACCCTAGGCGTCCGGCGAGTTTCACTGTTCGTACCCTTAATTTATCACCTCTTCCGCAGTCAACAATGGACCATTGTGAGAACCACTTTTCCTTCGTCATCAGTGTCGGCTCTGACTGTTGTGTACCTTTTCATACATCGAGTTGACGACTAGACATTGACCACAAACCCACTGACTCCATCATCTACCGAGCCGGTGCCTCCTCCAGCCCTGCCTCTTGTGAGGATGCCACCCCATCTCTCGGCTCTTCTATCTCCGATTCAGTGCTCAAGATGAGGCCTTCTACACCAGGACATCGGAGGCGTCCTATTTCTTCAGGAAAAAGGGCTTTAACTCCACTGCCTTTGGTGTTGCCTCAATAGCTAGAATATTAACAAACAAAATGTTATCAACTAAATTTAATCTCTCTAGAGGCTGTAGACAATGATGCTCACTATCCCCACCATTATTTGCTCTTGCAATCGAACCCCTAGCAGAAATCGTTAGAAACCATCCAGGAATATTTGGATACAATACTAGAGACACAAGGAATAAAATCTCCTTATATGCAGATGATGTACTAATATATATTACATAATTAGAAACTAGTATTCCAAACCTATTAAATCTAATAACTCAATTTGGTCAGTTTTCGGGATATAGAATTAATTGGAATAAAAGCGAAATCATGCCAATAACAAAATTCAATTTACATACAATACAACAATCCGCTTTTAAAATAGTTAAAGATAAATTTAAATACTTAGGAATCTATGTAACTAAGACATATACCTCTTTATTTAAACTAAATTTCCCACCCTTACTGAATAAACTACATAAGAATATTCAATACTGGAAAACACTCCCCATTTCTATGCTTGGGAGAATTAATGCTATAAAAATGATTTTTTTTACCGCAACTGTACCTACTTCAATTAATTCCGATATATATCCCAAAAACTTTTTTTCAAAAAAGTCGACTCCATCGTTACAAGTTTTGTCTGGGATTATAAGAATCATAGAATAAGTAAAAAACATTTATGTAAGTCAAAGATAAATGGAGGTTTGGCTTTGCCAAATTTCTTATTTTATTTTTGGGCAGTCCATATTAAAAACATGAATTTCTGGCTGGAAGAAATGGATCAACAACCAGATTGGTTAATGATGGAAAAGGAAGACTGTCTACCTTTTGAAATTGGACCGATCATATTTGCCCCCACAAAACTGCACAAAAAAACCTATAAAGAAAACCCCATAATACATAGTGGAATACGAATTTGGAAACAAATAAAAAAAATTTTAAATTGAATAATATACCACTCTGCGTTCCCATTGTAAATAATCCTTTATTCAAATCATCCTTTATGGACAAAGGTTTCACACAATGGAAAAATTATGGAATCAAAAATATAGGACATCTTTATGGGAAAGGTACTTTTCTTTCATTTCAAGAGTTACAACAGAATTATGGACTGCACTCAAATAATTTCTTCAGATATCTACAAATTAGAGATTATGTTAAATCTAATACACAAATCTACAGGAATAGGGAATCAGAAATTCTTGATGAATGTTTGAACAAGCATCCTAATACTGAAAAACTAATAGCTTATATTTATAACACCCTACTAAACAACGAGGTACCACCGACCGAACCATATAGATACAAATGGGAAAATGAAATAGGTCACCCTATCACGAAAGATATGTGGGACGAAAGTTTACAACAAATACATCAATGTTCATTAAATGCCAGACATACTTTAATACAATTCAAGGTCTTACATATACTTACATATACACAAGATGGCGGATGTGCGGGAGTGGGCGCCGTCTGTGTATGGCAGCCTGCCCGCAGTCCGCCTCTACACCTTTCTTTATTTTATTTTATGTTAGTGGAGGTCTTCTATGTGGGGGGTGGGGATGGGGAAGGGGGAAACTTTATTCTTAGTCCCCTACCTGGTCGGAGAGGCAGCATCCCTCCGTGCTGTTTCTTCGCCCCGTCCTCGCGGCCTACCACCGAAAGGGGAGCGGCGTTTTCCTGTCGGGACCGGCTGGGACTACAGCTTCGGCGGCGGTGGCGCAGCGCTGGGATACCAACAAGGAGCGGGCGATGCCTACCGGGTCGCCGTGCGGTAAGCTCCGGAGCGCTTTGGTCGCCGACTTCCAACATCGCGGAGCTGTGGCTGCGGGCGTTCGGCCGCGGGCGGCGCTGGATTTGGATTTGGAGCGCCGCAGAGCCAGAGATCGAGTTCGCCGGGGTCGGAGCTCCAGCCGGCGCGGCCGGAGGACTACGAGTGCCGCGGTCTCCGGTCTCCGGGGAGGGGACAGCCGCTCCAGACTTTTCCAAGCCGCTGAGGAATGTTTCACCCGACGCCGATGTTTCATCTTTACGGCAAGAGGGCCCTGAAGATCATCGGACTGGCTGCACGGCCACAGATGGGCCCTGACCTCGGGATGTTTCACAGAGGAAGAGGACTTAACTTTCTGGTGCCTTTCCCCCGCAGTGGAAATGTTTTGATTCTGCTGTGGGGGGATGTTTGTGTTGAACTCTGTAATATGTTGTGTCCATTTTTATTCTTTTTTTTTTTTTTTTTAAACCTTTTTCTATGGTTTGCAATGGAACTTATTATTATTTAAATTATGTGAAGCGCTTTGGGGTCAATGCAAATTGACTTAAAATGCACTATATAAATAAAGTTTACTTACTTACTTACTTACTTACATAGACTACACTACTCTAAAATAAAACTAAATAGAATTTTCCCACAAATATCTCCTATTTGTGATAAATGTCTACATCTAGAGGCCAATTTAACACATACGTTTGCAAACTGTATAAAACTTAAACATTTCTGGACTGATATTTTTGAAATAACTTCAGAAGTTATTAATACAAAACTGGACCCAGACCCAAAATTAATAATACTTGGAATATCAGAACAAAGCTTAACACTCACAACAAACCAAATAAATTTCCTCAACTATAGTATAATAACCGGAAAAAAATTAATATTAACATTTTGGAAAGGCCCTACAACCCCCACAATTAAAATGTGGATTACGGAAATGTCGGAGACCCTATACTTAGAAAGAATTAGACTTGTTTTAATGGACAAACAAGATATTTTCCATAAAATTTGGGCTCCATTCATTAACTATCTGAAGGGATAGATTGGCACAGCAATCTATCCCTTCAGAGGACCCAACTGAAACTTGAACTCAGTACCAGACGAAAAGCTATACTTTATAACCTACGAACCTATCTCCATTGACGTATTACAGGTAACCCATTCCACGTCCCTTGTTTTTCTGTTGTGTTTTTTTTATTTTATTTTTTTTTATCTGTAACTTTCTACCCTCTCTTTCTCCCTCTTTCTATAAAAAATAAAAACACTAGAAGCAGAAGTAATTGATAATGGAAAATTTTAATAATGTATGACTGATGTATATGAAAAGTTTTTTTACTATAATATGTAACTACATTTTATAATATGTCTACTTCTAATAAATACATAAATAAATAAAAAAACAATACATTGAATATTGGTATAACATTTCATTTCACGAGTCTAACATGCCCGCTCTGGATGGAACCAACTTCACGGAATAGCGCGACATGTGCAAGACGAGATTGAAGGGTGGCGTCATTTCCCAACTCCAGCTCTGGGCAACTAGCGCGCCGGCGTCATGAGTTGAACAATACTCGTTAAATGTGTAAACGCGTTCTTCACCTCCAGCCTGAATTTCCTCTGTGTCATCCCGTAGATACACGAATTGGCGCAGGAGCTGACGTGCGTGAGCAAGACCCCAACTTCATTGGCGATGTAAAATGGGCTTGAGTGATCCCCACCCGCGAAATTCACAGTGACCCGAGTGCAGATGAAGCTAACAGTTGTCGTTGTCCACAGCAGGATGAAGGCGCCGGACACGGTGAACAATAAAACGATGGACTTCCGCCTATTCTCCGCCTCAGTGTCCTTGCCAACCAGTGCCTTCAGGCGGCGACGGACTCTGTTGGCCGCTATGATGTTCCTGACCGTCAGTCCGTTGAACAATACCATTATTAGGATGGGTAGTAAGGGGAGAGAAATTGTACACATCCACGAAAAAACCAGCCACCAACCGGAAATGAAGAAGTCGCGTTTCGGTCGGCACTCCCATTTCACACTATCCACGATGAGGCGTGGCACGTACATGAAGTTAAAGGGAATGAACTTTAAGCAACTTAGCGGCCACAATGATACAATGACCATGACGGCCGTCCTATCCGTGCAATAGGCGAGTCTCAGCTTCGGGCAGCAGATGCTGACAAAACGATCAAAGGTGAAGGACATGGTTAACCAGACAGAATAGTCCAGAGTAACGACCCGTAGGTATATGTTGGATGGACAAATTGCGGTGAGGAAGAGGAAGGAGTTAGGGGTGTAGTGCATGTAGATTTTCTCAATTAACACGTGAGCGATGAGAACGAGGAGGTTGGAGATTGCCATCGCAACCATGTACCTGGTGGTTCCTTTAGAGAGCCCGCACTTTCCCCGGTACAGGATCGCAACCGTCAGCATGTTCGCTGGGGGAATAGCAAAGCACAGTGAAATTAATATTTAAATGGAACCACCGATGTAACGGAGTTAAAGCTTTACGATTGAATGTTACGTAGCGCTACAGCCCTTAACGATGCGAGGCTCGTTTTACAGCAATTATCACGTGGCGTTCAATAGAACTTTACGCTGGCGACGGGTTGCAATACAACTTCGTTATTAAAAATAACTTTTTGCCATTCGTAAATCCCAAAATACTCGAGAACTTCTGCCCCTTAACTCTGTTTCTTTACTCGACAAAAATAACATAAAAACAACTGAGTAAAAACGCCGAAAGCCAGGTGGTACTTCACAAAAGTTCCGTTTTAACGCTCGAGCGCCTGCTCCGCGCGGCAATTCCTCTGGTTTGGCAAATTATCAAATTTATCAAAACACAATCAAATCCGAAATAAAAACCGCATTTATTGCATTAATATCGACAGAAAAGGGAATTTGACATAACAAAATGCTTAACATGCATTTCCAATTCAAAGGTGAATCATCAGTATTGGAATTCATGGAATCAGTGGATGAAACTCACGGGGTGGGTGTAATGCAAATATAGTCGCAAATGTATTCCTCTGGACCACTGTAGCGTATTCAAGAGAGAGTTAGATATAGCTAATCGGGCTAACAGAATCAGGGGGATATGGGGAGAAAGCAAGAATAAGGTACTGATTCTGGATGATCAGCCAAGATCATATTGAATGGCGTTGCTAGCTCGAAGGGCCGATTGGCCTAGTCTTGCACCTATTTTCCATGTTTCTATGTCGCCTCACGTTAAAAACAGCTTTATATCAGTAAACTATGTGCAGATGATCCATTTTAGTTCCAATGATCAAAAACACCCTGCACATGTTGCGAGTTTGATTGCACGTTTGACCTAAAAATCCGAGAATGCCCAGAGATTTACATCATATCGGGCATCGTGTGTAGAGAGAAATTAGCTTTCACGTTGAAAGTATTGAAGCAGGGTCTCGACCCGAAACGCAACCTTGTCTCCAGAGATGCTGCCTGTCCCGCTGAGTTACTTCAGCTTTTAAGTCTTTGTGTCAGCTTCTACTCGAGGTCACAGCATCGTCTTAAAAGTTTCACGTTCACGACTTTACAACAGAATACCCAAATAGGATACAACAGAAATTGAAAGAAGCGCTGCCTGAATAAATAAGGCAGTAAATATCATCAAATACCACCTGCACACCGCGCCGACGCTGATACTTTAGCCACCATCACACACACCCCCCCTCCCACACACACACACCGCGCCAACACTGTGTATGTGTGCGCGCGCGCGTGTGTATGTGTGTGCGTGAGAGAGAGAGAGAGAGAGAGAGAGAGAGAGAGAGAGGGAGAGAGAGAGAGAGAGAGAGAGAGAGAGAGAGGAGAGAGAGAGAGAGAGAGAGAGAGAGAGAGAGAGAGAGAGAGAGAGAGAGAGAGAGAGAGCGAGAGAGAGAGCGAGAGAGAGAGAGAGAGAGAGAGAGAGAGAGAGAGAGAGAGAGAGAGAGAGAGAGAGAGAGAGCGTGTGTGTGTAGATTATTGCATATATATGGTTATGCGGTGTTGTGTGCGCGAGTGTTTGAGTAAGTGTGTGAGTGTATGTGCGTGTGTGTAGATTCGTGTGCGTATGTGGTTGTGCGTTCGATTCATGCATTACTAAGTAATGGAAGTAGAAGTAGGCAATTCAGCACCACGAGTGTACTCCGCCATTCAATCATGTCTCACCTATCTTTCTCACACAAATCAATTCTCCTGCCTTCTCCCCATAATGTCACCATTCCTAACTAAAGTCGTGTCTTTTATTCCGAGGCTGTGCATCTGGTCTTATTCCATCTCGTGGAAACGACGTATTCATATTCAACGTAATCCAGGCCTTTCACTATTAGGTAAGATTCAATAAAGTCTGCCCACATCAGCCCAGTCCCTTCAAACACTCATCATTCGCTCAGAGCCAGCACGTCCCTCCTCAGATATGGTGACCGATACTGCTCTCAATGTGTACGCGCGCGCGCGCGTGTGTGTGTGTGTGTGTGTGTGTGTGTGTGTGTGTGTGTGTGTGTGTGTGTGAGTATGCGTGTGCGTATGTGTGGGCGTGTGGGCGTGTGCGCGTGTGTGTGTGTGTGTGTGTGCGTGTGCGTGTGTGCGAGAGAGAGAGAGAGAGAGAGAGAGAGAGAGAGAGAGGGAGAGAGAGAACGGGAGACGGAGAGAGAGGATGCGCCCGGGCGTTCAGCTGGCACCGTGGCACTGGAGAGTGATCGAGAGAACCGAAATGCGACGGGAAACGGAATCCGTGCACTAGGAGCCGAAACACCTTGAACGGTGCATGGAACATGTAACAGTGATAAACACCAACAGAGCTCTCAACCCACAACGTCCGTGCCAAACGTAATGCCACGTTAAACTATTCGTCTTTGGCTCCCCATGTTCCACATCCCTCCATTCCCTTCATATTAATATGCCCATACAAAAGCCCCTTAAATGCCGCCATGGAATCCAATTCCGCCACCCCCTGGACAGCATGTCCACGACTCCCTCCGCCCTCTCTGAAAAAAATAACGCCCCGCAATCTCCGTTAAGCACGAAGCATTTACTCGCTCATCATTCACTGAAAATGCGTTAGATATGACGTGTATAGAAAAGAACTGGAGTAAGAATTACCATTCAGTCATTTTAACCCAGTGTCTTTTCACTCTCTCTCCAAACCTGTGTGTACATTTCCAATGTGACCGTGTGTTTTTTCTCCGAGTTCTCCGATTCCTCTCACACTCCAAACACATACAGGTTTGTGGGTTAATTGGCTTCGATGTTACTGTCAATTGACCCCAGTCAGTAGGATAGCGCTACTGTTCGGAGTGATGTTTGGTCGACGCACATTCGGTGGGACCGAAGATCCTGTTTCCGCGCTTTATCTCTAAACGCAAAAAAACTCAAGAAATATAACACAAATCAGAAGCAGGTAACTTGTGTAGACGCGGGGAAATAGGAATCCGGATTAAAAGACAAACTAAATACTGGAATACGTCAGCAGGTCAGACTGGACCTCTGGCGAACATGGATAGGCGACGTTTCTAGTTGGGATCTTTCCTCAGTCTAATTGAACTAGAAGAGGGTGAGAGGGCAGGACGATAGGTGTGGCGGGAACACGTCTGGTGTGTGTACGGTGAATAGAGGTAATGGGTGTTTTGGACACGGGTGGACAAAGGCCAGAGGTGAAAGGGGAATAGGACACGTGACATAAGGAGATAATAATGGAAGAATTGTAAAAAGGCAGGTGGGTGAATAGAGGTGAAAGGAGACTGGGGAATGGGGTGGAATGGGGGTGGGGAAAAGGAGAGATGTGTGCTTATTTAAAGGTGTGCAGGAAAGAGACCCGGAAGCATATTGATTTGGTGGGAAGTTACAGAGCATGTGGTTTCTGGTAAATAAGTAGTTCGAGTTATTCAAGTTTCATTGTTACTAACGTGTAAGAACAAGGAGACTACGCGTAAGCCGTTTTAAACAGGTGCTTGGCGCGCTGCTTGGGGAAAATATACGGGCGTGTTTGCGCAATCTTTCTTCAGCAGCGTGTTTCAGGTCAACGAGGCAGGGTTCATGTGAAAGGTTCTCTTGCATATTTCCATACCTTCTCTGGTTTAATTACATTGTTCCTTTATTGCAGCTAGGTCTACTTTTTGGAGCTTGGGAAGCGTAATAACGAAAGTGTTCGTGGGCAAACCTTTCAGCGATCACTAGAGCTTCAGGATAATTTTGGAGCGAGTCAGAGTGAGCTCACCACTTAAGATTCTGTACAGGGACAAGGCAAACTTTGATGGTATTGGAGAATTACTTGTTAAAGTTGATTGGACCAAGTTTTCCCCGCAAAACTAACGTCGGGTAAGTGGACTGTTTTTGAAAGTATGGTGGCCGTTGATGTCATGCATGCTCCTGTTAGAGTGAGGTGCAAAACAGGTGGGAGTAAGGAAACTTGGATGACGAACTAAATTGAGCCTCTGGTAAGGCAGAATGAGGAGGCAACGGACAGATATAGGAAGCTGGGATTACATATATCCATCGATAAGTTTTGAGAACTGAGGGGCATATTTAAAAAGGCCGTGCTGACTATACCCGATAAGTAGGTTTACGACCTTGGCCATCAACCCGCGGTTGCATACACAGATGCCCACACCTTTAGCTCGCCTATTGCAACCCTTTCTTCTTAAATTACAAAAGAAACCTTTGGAACTTCGCTTTACCACATATGTCAGGAATATGTCATATTCCCCTTTTGTTCTCCGGATTTCCATCCGAGGTGAATCCATCCTGGTGTGTTCCGTGTAACTCTCAAGGCATTCAATTGTTACCAGCTGCCGATACCTGACACGTACCCCCTTCTTCTCCTGACTGGAGATTCAATATCCCTCGTCAGCCAGAGTTCTCTCGGCCTGCCGACATCAACTGAGCTGGACAACCCTAATAGCGATTTACTCACTCTGAACCCTCCCTATCTCACTTTGAAATGTCCCTGCCAGTCAACATTTGTAAGTTGCAAGTTGAATCAGAATGAGCAAATCCACAATGTTCGCTTTTAAATTGCTGAGGAGTTCATCTTTTCATTTTAAAACAGTATAATGCTTCCTGGTACCAAGCTCCATCCCATAGACCCTTGTGTGTGTGTGTGTGTGTGTGTGTGTGTGTGTGTGTGTGTGTGTGTGTGTGTGTGTGTGTGTGTGTGTGTGTGTGTGTGTGTGTGTGTGTGTGTGTGTGTGTGTGTGTGTGTGTGTGTGTGTGTGTGTGTGTGCGTGCGTGCGTGTGTGCGCGTGTGCACTCCTCTGGCACTGGGAGGCAATGGCAGGCATAAAACGCAATGAAATGAGTTGATGTTACACAGACGCAATTATAGTGGAAATACTAATCACGGTCATAAAAAGCGCAAAAATCAGAATTACTGCACGGGTTGGTATAGGGACACGTAGAGTATGCTGGGGCTCTATTGATCGGAGCGCAGGAGGATGAGGGGTGATCTTATTAAGGTTTACAAAACCATGAGAGGAATAGATCAGGTAGACGCACAGAGTCTCTTGCCCTGAGTAGGTGAATCGCGGACAACAGGAAGGCGTAATGTGAAGTGGAAAATATGTTATAGATATCTAGGGGACATCGTTTGCACACCAAGGGTGGTGGATATGAAACAAGCTGCTAAAGGAGATAGTTGAGGCAGGGACTATCCCAACATTTAAGTAACAGATAGACGGGCACATGGACAGGAGGGATATGGACCAAACGCGGACAAGTTGGATTAGTGTAGCTGGGGCATGGTATTAGATTAGGACAAGGTGGCCGATGGGCCTGTTTCCGAATTGTATTACTCTATGACTCATACTCTATAGACTAATGTCCTCAGCCTGCTAGTGTTCCATCTACCTTCATTCCCTCCACACCGATGTGCTTATCACATGAACTGCACTGTTCCATGTTCTATGCTCAATGCAGACTGGACGCGCTACCGAGGGCGGTGCCGGAATCAGGTGCGATGGTGCCAATCATTGCAAATAGCACAAACAGCAGAGGTCCCAGCTCCGTTCTCTGCGGTACTACACTTGTCACAGGGCTCCTGCCGGAATAGCTACATTTCAACCAGCACTCTCTCTCCTCCCAATAACACAATTACGAATACATACGATCAAGTCATCATGAATCCGGTACACTTTAATCAGCTGGATCACCCTTACACGAAGGACCTTATTAAAAGCCTGACGAAAGTCCATGTACACAACATCCACCGCCCTATCGCCACAAATGTCCCTTGTCATCTCCTCAAAAATCACAATCAACACGACACGACATACCACGGACAAATCATTGCCGGCTAATCTCACTGAACCTACTCCCTTTCAAATCGGTGAGTTCTATCTCCAAGAATTCCCTCCAATAGTTTCCCTGCCATTGATGTGACGCTCAACGGACTATTGTTCCCCGTATTTTGACTCATTATTTCTTCAACAAAGGAACAACAGTGACCACGCTGACGTACTCTGGGAGCTCACCTTTGGCTGGAGAATGATCAAATATACTTGTACAGTCTCCCTCAATCGCCTCTCATGGCTCCCCAATAGTTTAGAATAGATCCCGTCATGCACTGGGGTGTTATCCACCTTAATGTTCTTCAAGAACTTCCGCACCACCGCCTTCTCGATCATAAAATACCATATTCTGTATTTTCTACACTAATATTGCAATCCTCCAACTCCTTCTCCTCGTAGATGCAAAGTAATCCTTCAGTTCCACACTTACGTCATCTACCTCCACGAATACATTCCACCTTGATCTTTGAATGGTCAAACCTTCCCCCTGCCACCATTTTATTTCCAGAAGAAGTCGTGGGATTTCCCTTAATCTGCCTTGCTTGACATTTAGTGCTTCCTTCTGGTCTCTGTAATTGTCCGCATGAGTTTCCGACTCGTTTTATATTACTCCAAAGCCGCGTCATATGCTTCCTTCTGATGTCCTTTTCCTTTGTCACCATTTAGAAATCGTGGACGCATTGGTGATCATTTCCAATGTTCTATAGATTCAGGATCAGGCCCTGTGGATTGGAGGGTAGCTACTGTTATCCCACTTTTTAAGAAAGGCGGGAGAGAGATAACTGGGAATTATAGACCAGTTAGCCTGACATCGGTGGTGGGGAAGATGCTGGAGTCAATCACGAAAGATGAAATAGCGGCACCTTTGGATAGCAGTAACAAGATCGTTTCGAGACAGCGTGTATTTACGAAGGGGAAATCATGCTTGACTAAACCTCTGGATTTTTTTGAGGATGTAACTAGGAAATATCGACAAAGGAGAGCCAGTGGATATAATGTACCTGGACGTTTAGAAAGCATTTGATAAGGTCCCATATGGGAGATTAGTGTGCAAAATTAGGGCACATGGTATTGGGGGTAGAGCGCTGACATGGACATAAATTTGATTCGCAGACAGGAAACAAAGAGTAGCGATTAACATGTCATTTTCAGAGGGACCGCATCTAATTACAATACATATTGATGATTTAGATGAAGGTATCACGTAACATTTGCAAATTTACAGATTACGCATATATTGGTGGCAGTGTTAACTGTGAGGAAGATGCTATGAGGAAGCAGGGTGACTTGGACAGGTTGGTGAGCGGGCAGATGCATGGCATATGCAGTTTAATATGGATAAATGTGAAGTTATTCACTTTGGTAGCAAAACAGGAAGGCAGATTATTATCCAAATGGTGTCAAGTTGGGAAAAGGGGAGGTACAACGGAATCTAGGGGTCCTTGTTCATCAGTCAAAGTAAACATGCAGGTACAGCAGGCAGTGAAGAAAGCAAATAGTATGTTGGCCTTCATGACAAGAGGAGTTGAGTATATGAGCAAAGAGGTACTTCTGCAGTTGTACAGGGCCCCAGTGAGACGACAACTGGAGTATTGTGTGCGGATTTGGTCTCCAATGTTGAGGAAGGACATTCTTGCTATTGCGGGAGTGTAGCGTTAATTCCCGGGGTGGCGGGACTGTCATATGCTGAGAGAATGGAGCGGCTAGGCTAATTATCTGGAATTTAGAAGGACGAGGGAATCTTCTTGGAACATATAAGATCATTAAGTGTTTGGACACGCTAGAGGTATAAAACATGTTCCCGGTGTTGGGGGAGTCCCGAAACAGGGGCCTCAGTTTAAGGAGTGGGCCATTTAGAACGGAGATGAGGAAACACTTTTTCACACAAAGTGTTTTGACTTTGTTGAATTCTCTGCCTCTGAGGGCGGTGGAAGCCGACTACCTGGATATTTTCAACAGAGCGCTAGATAGGGCGATTGAAGATTGTGGAGTCAGGGGATATGGGAAGGCAGGAACGGGGTACTGATTGTGGATGATCAGCCATGATCACATTGAATGGAGGTGCTCCCTTAAAGGGCAGAATGTCTTACTCCTGCACCTATGGACTATTGTATATTGTCTATTGTCCACCCTATTCGTCATACACTGACCGTTTCGAGTGCCATCCTTAGCTCTCCTCTTCACTGGAAGATGCTGATGCTGCACTTTGATCAGAAGGCCTTTTGATTCGGGCATGTCATCGATGGACCTATTCCCCAAGAAAGCACTTTCCTCTAACATCCAAACCTATTCCTGTTCAAAACACACCTCCGCACTTGTCCCGCGCATCTGCTTTTATCGTGAAACTTAGCCATTCCTCACCCAAGAACGGATTATCTGCAATGTGATTCGAAAAGAACTCTGGCAGGTTTGCAGATGAAGTGATTCTAAAACAATGCAGATTTTCACTCGATGTCAATGCAAATATTAATCAAAGTTAATCGTTCTATTTCACTAGAGCGTACATTTAAACCGATAAATTTTACATATTGGATCGAGGGTAAATGATGCAGACGCCGGTTGTAGAGAACCATTAGGCACCGAGACGCGACGGCCGTATTTTCCGTTCAGCCAGAGTAAATGCAGACACAAGGAATTTCGTATCGGTACAAATACCAGAGATGAAAAGAGAAAACAGCGTGAGAGAAGGAGCTAAGAATACAGGACGCGTAAAATATGAAGTCGGAGGAACCAATATCGGTGGAAAGGAGAATGGAGCATCTGCAGATACTGGTTTACACAGAAGGTAGACGCAAAATGCTATATAACTCAGCGGGAAATGCAGTATCTCTGAATGTGATGGGTGACGTTTCCGGTCGAGACCATTCTTCGCACTAAACGTCATTGGAGAGGCAGACACAGAGATAGGGAAGTGTCAGGTGTGATCATTGTTACTTAGGAGAAGGTGACAAAAAAAGCAAACAGAGATGATGTAATCGGGGAGAGTCAAACTGGTCGGAGAACCGGGAAGGCGGAGGGATGGAGAGGGTACAGATTTGAAGGTGGGAGGAAATTAATGTGCGTTCACGTTGCACACAACAAAGAGTGGAGGGGGCATGTAGATTGTATGGATTTGTAGAACCTATGGATTTGAATCATAAAGTATGTGCCGGATATTAATGATTGAAGAAAAAAGAGGTCACCTACGAGCTAGTCTTCAATGTCGAGCGCGCGACATAAGAAATATTTTGGGGATAGCAACTAACAATACATTGGACATTGGTATAAAATGTAATTCCACGAAGAGTCCTGCCCAAGATTCCCGCTCTCTGGGTGCAACCAAATTTACGGAATAGCGCGGTCATGTGAAGGAATAGATTAAGGGGCGCCATCATATCCCAACTGCAGTACTAGGCAACTGCCGCGCGTGTGTCACGAGTTTAACAATAATACGCGGTAAATTTATAAGCGCGTTCGTCACCTCCAGCCTGATCTTCCTCTGTGTCATCCCGTAGATACACGTGTTGGCGCAGGAGCTGATATGCATGAGCAAGTTCCCAACTTCATTGCCGATGTAAGATGTGCATGAGTGATCCCCGCCCGCGAAATTCACAGTGACCTGAGTGCAGACGAAGGTTACAGCTACCGTTGTCCACAGCAGAATGAAGGCGCCGGACACGATGAACAGTAAAAAGATGGACTTCCGCCGATTCTCCGTCTCAGTATCCTGACCTATCCGGATCCGGATCTATTCCGGAGGAGGCGCTGTCCTGAACGGCTGCCTGTCCTGCAGCTGTCCGTTTTTTTCCCCTTCTTTTTTATTATTTTTAGTTCGTTAAGTGTACAGTCAGGGGGTCTAAATCTTTTATGTGTGGGGGGTGGTGGGGGGGAAGGGGGAAACTGCTTTTCTAAGTCCCTACCTGGTCGGAGGGGTTGCCTTCCTCCGAGCAGCGTCTTCGACCTGTCCTCGCGGCCTACCAGCGGGTCCTGGAGCGACGTTTCCCTGAGGGGACCTGGCCAGAACATCGGCGCTGCGGCGGCGGCGCAGTACATCGGCTTTGGCGGCAGTGCAGCGCTGGAGCGCTATTGCGGAGCGGGCGATGCCTTTCCTGGGTCGCCGCGCTGGGACTCCAGTATGCTTGGTACCGCCGAGGAAAACATCGTGGAGCCGCGGTTCTGCGGAGCGGCCAGCTGCGACGTTGAACTTACATCTCGCCGAGATCACCAGTGTGCGGAGCTCCGTCTGGCGTGGTCTGTTGGCTTGGAAGCCGCAGGCTCCGGTGGGAAGGCGGCCGTTCCTGGCACCCCAAGCCGCTGGGGGTTCTCCCGACGCCGGAGTACCATCAGCCGGCGAGAACATCGGGCGCCGTGGCGGCGACTGTGGAGGCCTCAATAGGCCCGACTATGGGTGGACAAGAGGATGGGGACTGGACTTTGTGCCTTCCCCCACAGTGGGAATCACTGTGGGGGGATGTTTTGGTGTTGAATTTCTTTATGAGTACTGTGTTGTATTTTTACTAGTGTGCTGCAAGGACATCAGAATTTCCCCTGAATAAGGGGATTAATAAAGTATTTATCTATCTATCTATCTATCTATCTATCAACTGCCTTCAGGCGACGACGGACTCTGTTGGCCGCTATGATGTTCCTGACCGTCAGTCCGTTGAACAATATAATTATTATGAAGGGTAGTAAGGGGAGAGAGATTGAACACATCCACGAACCAAACAACCACCAAGTGGAAATGAAGTAGGCGCGTTTGTGTAGAACCACCAATTCACATTGTCCACGGTTAAACGTGGCACGTACATGAAATGGAAGGGGATATACTTTATGCAGCCCGTGACGGCCGTCCTATCCGTGCAATATGTGAGTCTCAGCTTCGGGCAGCAAATGCTGACAAAACGGTCAAATGTGAAGGACATGGTAAACCGCTGCCGTCAGTATGTTTGCTGGAGAAATAATAAAGTACAGCGAAATTAATATTTAAATGGCCACTGGTGTTACGGAGTTATGGTTACTGTTCGATCTTACTAGTCTTGCGATCAACGGGATTAATCAGAAAAAACATTCAGAGCAATAACTTTGCAACTATACATGGCGTTCACGAGCAATGCCATGTATATTCCAAAAATTAATTCTTAAAAATAGTTGCTGTCTCTCGCAAACTCCCAAAGCGCTCGAGGATATCTGATCAAAGATCATCAATTTGAACTTTCGACTGTTATTTTTTACCCCAGAACAAATGAAAAAATATACAGAACATCCTGGATGTACGCAGAGAGTAAGCTGGAAGCTGCTTAAAGTTCAGGCGTTCGGTCCAAGGATCATCAGCTGGATTGGTGGTGCGCATCAGAGAAAAATGGGTGGGGTAGACACAAAAAGCTGGAGTAACTCAGCGAAACATGCAGCATTTCGATCCGATGTGTTACTCCAGCATGTTGTGTCTATCTTTGGTTTAAACCAGCTTCTGCAGTTCCTTCACACACATATAATGGCGATGTTACAAAACCTATCATCAGCGGCGCAGTAGCTCTGCCACTGCCGGTGCGTGCGATTCCGGAGCCTTTGTGCGCGGGGGGGGGAGGGGGGTCGGATGAAAATGCAGGTTTGCATTGGTTGTCGGAAAAGGATGTCCTCGGGCTGCTAGAAAAGGGATAGAGAGGGATATCTTCGGGCTACTGATGAAGAAAAATCGTTCGGGCTTCCGGTCATGGATTTAAAAAAAATATTAGACGATTTAATCGCAGAAATTAAATTTTAACTCGACTAAAAACGCATTTAACGCCTTCAACATCACGGATCGCAATATCAGGACAAAACAAAAGGTGTGTCGTTTATTTAACATATTAGTTTGCTTCTTGGTGTGGCTTCATTTTAATCTCATGATGCGAAATTTTTATTTAGGCCCACATACGAATCGACCGTGTCTTGCCTGCCGATGTGGGTTTAAATTTACGGCCACGTCAACATTCCAATCTATCACATTCAAGAAACATCCACTCTCAAGATAATCAAATAATTTTTTTTGCACAATCATGTCATAAGAATATCTAAATCATCTACATTTTGTGTTATTGTATATCCATGATCAATATTTTTAATCTAAATATCCAGCGTACAGTTTTAGTTAGATGTGTTGTGAAAAAAATAATAGAAACATAGAAAATAGGTGCAGGAGAAGGCCATTCGGCCCTTCGAGCTTGCACCGCCAATCAATATCACGATGGCTGATCATTCAACTCAGTATCCTGTGCCTGCCTTCTCTCTATACCCCCTGATCCCTTTAGCCACAAGGGCCACGTCTAACTCCCTCTTAAATATAGCCAATGGACTGGCCTCAACTACCTTCTGTGGCAGAGAATTCCAGAGATTCACCACTCTCTGTGTGAAAAATGTTTTCCTCATCTCGGTCCTAAAAGATTTCCCCCTTATCCTTAAACTGTGACCCCTTGTTCTGGACTTCCCCAACATCGGGAACAATCTTCCTGCATCTGGCCTGTCCAACCCCTAAATAATTCTGTAAGATTCTATAAGATCCCCCCTCAATCTTCTAAATTCTAGCGAGTACAAACCGAATCTATCCAGTCTTTATTCATATGAAAGTCCAGAGATCCCAGGAATCAGTCTGGTGAACCTTCTCTGTACTCCCTCTATGGCAAGAATGTCTTTCCTCAGATTAGGAGACCAAAACTGTACGCAATACTCCAGATGTGGTCTCACCAGAACCCTGTAAGACTGCAGTAGAACCTCCCTGCTCCTATACTCAAATCCTTTTGCTATGAATGCTAACATATCATTCGCCTTCTTCACTGCCTGCCGCACCTGCATGCCTACTTTTAATGAATGGTGTACCATGATTCCCATGTCTCTTTGCATCTCCCCCTTTCCTAATCGGCCACCATTCAGATAAAAGTCTACCTTCCTGTTTTCGCTACCAAAGTGGATAACCTCACATTTATCCACATTATACTGCCTCTGCCATGCATTTGCCCACTCAGCCAGCCTATCCAAGTCACCTTGCAGCCTCCTAGAATCCTCCACACAGCTAACACTGCCCCCCAGCTTCGTGTCATCGGCAAATTTGGAGATGCTGCATTCAATTCCCTCGTCCAAATCATTAATATATATCGTAAATAGCTGGGGTCCCAGCACTGAGCCTTGCGGTACCCCACTAGTCACTGCCTGCCATTGTGAAAATGACCCGTTTACTCCTACTCTTTGCTTCCTGTCTGCCAGCCAATTCTCTATCCACATCAATATTGAACCCCCAATACCGTGTGCTTTAAGTTTGTATACTAATCTCTTATGTGGAACATTGTCGAAAGCCTTCTGAAAGTCCAGATATAACACATCCACTGGTTCTCCTTTATCCACTCAGCCAGCCTATCCAAGTCACCTTGCAGCCTCCTAGAATCCTCCACACAGCTAACACTGCCCCCCAGCTTCGTGTCATCGGCAAATTTGGAAATGCTGCATTCAATTCCCTCGTCCAAATCATTAATTTATATCGTAAATAGCTGGGGTCCCAGCACTGAGCCTTGCGGTACCCCACTAGTCACTAGTCACTAGTTACATCCTCGAAAAATTCTATAAGATTCGTCAGATATGATTAGGGGAGAATACGTGTTCGGCATGGACTAGAAGGGTCGAGATGGCCTGTTTCCGTGCTGTAATTGTTATATGGCTATATAGTTATAAAGTGTTTCATATTTGTTTCAGAATGCTTCAATCTATAATAATTGAAAATATCATTCAATCTCTCTTAATTTTTAAGAAAGTTATGGGCTTTTGACTGTCCTCCGTCACAGATTTTGTGTTAAGAATGGAAAAGCAACAGGGAACAAGATGCTAATTTCCGAGTATGAGAATGACCATAACTTTTAAAATACTGAAGTGAATTAGGTCTCAAATTAAAGTTATCTTAATGCTTTATCTGATGGGACGAAGTACAGGCTTGATTTTTGAAATCTCAAAATGTTGTAACATTCCTATTATAATTGATGATGTCTGGCGTGAAACATTGACGTCGTTAGGCTTAGCAAAGACGCTGCTTCTGTTTACTGTCGTTGTGTCCTTGGGCAAGACACTTCACCCACCTTTGCCTGTGTGTGAATGTGTGTGAATGTGTGTGAGTGATTGGTGGTGGTTGGAGGGGCCGTAGGCGCAGATTGGCAGCCACGCTTCCGTCAGTCTGCCCCAGGGCAGCTGTGGCTACAGAAGTAGCTTACCACCACCGAGTGTGACTGAGGAGTGAATGAATAATGCGATGTAAAGCGCCTTGAGTATTAGAAAGGCGCTATATAAATCCCATCCATTATTATTATTATTATTACCAATATATTCTGATTTGATTTCTGATCTGGAGCATTTGCGCGCTGATTCCCCTTTTGGTTTGTAAACGTATCAAAATGTAAAGCAAAGTGAAAACTACGGGATCTGTATATTTGATTTTGGATCAATTAGTGCTGCGGATACATAGCTATTCGGGATTCATCGACGCGGGGAGACGAGATTCAATGCTTCAATATAACTCGTTTAATCATGTAGGGTCGGGGGCGGTATCGGAGAGAACAACTGCTGGGACAAGCGGCAAGGGAGGTCGAAAAGACGAGGGTGGATGTAATGGTGAGCAAAAGGATGAAGATTTATTTTTGGCTGGTAGGCAGTCTGGGAAGTAAGTACTCAGAAGCAGGGGAATTAATATTATCATTCATTTCCCTCTATTACGCCGCTTATGATCCTTTCATCCTCAATCCCCCGGTATCAATATCAACTGCGTCCTTCGACCTCCCTTCCATCCCTCGCCGCATCCCCTGTCCACATGTTAAATCAGATTCTAATATAATTCAGGAGACGAAAAGGTCGGTAGATATTTTGATGCCTCCATGGAACGCGAAATGCTCTTTTAATACAACGGGTCAGGCAGCATCCCTGGGAGTCATCGGTATGATAGTTTTAAGTTCGTCGAATACAGTAGTGGAGTAACCCAGCGTCCAAAAGGTCAGATGAAATGTTCAGACCCAAAACGACGACTATCGGCAGAAAGTGTTAGAGCCCACCCAGAAACATATGGGTATAATACTAAAAATACAGTTAATAAAATCTCCTTATATAGGTATGTTGCAAAGCCTACCTGAAGCGTCGTTGAAGATCTGCTGCTGAGGGTGTGCGCGATTTTGGCGCCGTTTAGAGGGGGCGGGTTTAAAACGCGATTTTCTCTAAGCTGTTCCAATCGAAAATGTTCAGCCTAGTTAATTATTAACGAAAAATCGCTGGAAGACCCCGTCGCAAAAGCTATTATTAGGTTTAAAGGCCTTGAATAATAGTTATAGTAGTTTAAAAATCAATCTCTAAACCCGCGACCGCCAGCGACCGCAGTGTCTCATAAAGCAAATAGCAGAAGTTAGGTTGTATATTTTTACATTAAAAAGGGCTTCTAAAGATCCCTTTATACTAAGTTTAATATTGCGAGTAGCTCAATTTGGGTCCATTATATCGCGCAGTATTTTTCTCGGCATTTGGGGCACAAATCTACCGCAATGTGAACGTTCTAAACCAGCGCGTTCCACAGGGACCCACTGGAAAGCTGATTTAAATGGGCATTTATTTACAGCAATTAAACACTAAATTCCTTCCATTTGGCCTATAAATTAATGTAAATGAGATTTAAAAATCATGTTTTATTGTGAATTATTTGTGAATATTATTTGGACATTTAGGCTATTTAAAAATGTTAATCATTTATTAAGAAATGGATAGATGTTTAGATCTAGTAATTGAAGTCTGAAATTAGCTACAATTAGGTAACTAACTAATTATATGCTTTAATTTCAGGTCATCCAAGTAAGATTATTTTATATTTGTTTCAGAATGCTTCAATCTATGATAACTGAAAATTTCATTCAGTTCTCTTAATTTTTAAGAAAGTTATGGGCTTTTGACTGTTCACGATCACAGCTTTTTTGTTATGTCCATAGAAAATCAATGGGGAACAAGATGCTCATTTCCCAGTATGAAAATGGCCATAACATTTTAAATACTTGAGATATGAAAGTGAATTAGGTGTCAAATTAAACTTATTTTTATGCTTTATCTGATGGGATAAATTACAGACTTGATTTTTAAAATCTCAAAATTTTGTAACATTGCTACCTTATATGCAGATGATGTATTACTATATATTACAAATCCAGAAACTAACATCCCAAACTTGTTAAATCTTATAACTCAATTAGGCTTATTTTCGGGATATAGAATTAACTGGAATAAAAGTGATATCATGCCAATGACGGAACTTAACTTGTATATATCGCAACAATCTCCCTTTAAAATAGTCAATGAAAAAATTAAATAGCTAGGAATTGATGTGATAAATGATTTATCATTTAAACTATTTTTTCCGCCTTTACCTAATAAACTACATAAGAATATTCAATATTGGAAAACACTTCCCATCTCAATGCTCGGTAGAATCAATGCCATACAAATGATTTTTCTCCCGCAATTACTACACCGTTTCCAATCAATCCCGATATATCCCCCCATTTTTTTAAAAAGTTGATTCTATTGTTACAAGTTTTATTTGGGTGTATAAGAACCATAGAATAAGTAAAAACATTTAATCAAATACAAGATGAAAGGAGGATTAGTTTTACCCATTTTTTTATTTTACTTTTGGGCAGTGAATATTAAAAATATGAACTTTTGGTTGGAAGATATGGATCAGCAACCAGACTGGTTAAAGATGGAAAATGAGGATTGCCTGCATTTTGAAATTGGCCCGATGCTGTTAGCTCCCACAAAACGGTATAAAACAACTTGTAATGACAACCCTATAATATACAGTGGGAAACGAATTTGGAAACAATTAAAAAATGCGTTAAAATTGGATAATTTCTCACTTTCTCTTCCCATTTGTAAATAATCCTTCATTTAAACCTTCTGTGTTGGATAAAGGTTTTGAACAATGGAAAAATACGGAATTAAAAATGTGTGATATCTTTATAGAAACGGTGTTTTCCTTTCATTTCTGGAGTTTCAACAGAATTATGGATTACATTCAAATATTTTTTTAGAATTTATTTATTTATTTACTAGAATGTTGCCTGGGTTTCAGCAACTAAGTTACAGAGAAAGGTTGAACAAGTTAGGGCTTTATTCTTTGGAGCGCAGAAGGTTAAGGGGGGACTTGATAGAGGTCTTTAAAATGATGAGAGGGATAGACAGAGTTGATGTGGATAAGCTTTTCCCTCTGAGAGTAGGGAAGATTCAAACAAGGGGACATGACTTGAGAATTAAGGGACAGAAGTTTAGGGGTAACATGAGGGGGAACTTCTTTACTCAGAGAGTGGTGGCTGTGTGGAATGAGCTTCCAGTGAAGGTGGTGGAGGCAGGTTCGTTTTTATCATTTAAAAATAAATTGGATAGTTATATGGACGGGAAAGGAATGGAGGGTTATGGTCTGAGCGCAGGTATATGGGACTAGAGGCGAATACGTGTTCGGCACGGACTAGAACGGGCGAGATGGCCTGTTTCCGTGCTGTAATTGTTATATGGTTATATGGTTATATGATATTTACAGCTTAAAGATTATGTTAAATCACATACAGAAGACTATAGAACTAGAGAGCCAGATATTCTTGATGAATGTTTGAATAAACATCCTAATACAGTTAAATTAATATCTTACATTTATAATACTCTTTTAGATAGTGAGATCCCGTCGTCGGAATTATATTGACAAGCATGGGAAAATGAATTAGCTCAATCTATTACGAAATATATTTGGGATGAAAGTCTACAACACATACATCAATGCTCGTTAAATGTCAGGCATTCTTTAATGCAATTTAAAGTATTACATAGACTGCATTCTTCCGAACCAAAACTAAATAGAATTTTTCCTAATATCTCCCCTATATGTAACAAATGTCAATATTCAGTGGCTGATTTAACCCATACTTTTGTAAATTGTATAAAAATTAATGACAATCAGGACGGATATTTTTTAAATTATTTCCGAATTTGTTAATATTCAATTGGACCCTGATTCCAAATTAATGATATTGGGAATATCAGAACAATGCGTAAAACTTATAACAAGCCAAATACATTTCCTTGATTATACTATAATAATTGTGAAAAAAGTATTATTAAAATTTTGGAAAAACCCAACAATTAAAATGTGGATTATGGAGATGTCGGAGACCTTACATTTGAAAAACAAATAGACTTGTCTTAATTCACAAACCAGAATTATTTACTAAAATATGGTCTCCATTTATAAATTATTTGAAGGGGTAGAATGGTCCAGCACGGAAGCCTGACTGAAAGTTGAATCCAGGATTAGATGAATAGTTACATTTTTTAACCTACGGACCCATCTCCTAAGATGTATTATTCATATTGATAATTTACTCTATTTTTTTTATATGTTCTTATTTTCTTTCCTCTCTATGAATACAAATAAACAATTAGAAGCAGTGTTAATACGTAATTGATCAATGAGGACACCAGCTATTATGATAGCTGGGACCCCGGGAACCTCGATATTAATAATATGTAATCGTTAAACAAATTATTATTGGTTTGGATTACGATATGCATCGCTTCTAATAAAAATATTATATAAAAGAAGCAAAAACAACGTCTATCCATGTCCTCCAGAGATGCTGCGTGATCCTCTGAGTTACTCCAGCAATGCCTTCCAACATAATGTTCTTCCTCTCATTGTAAACCCCTCTTTCTGCTTATATCCTGCAATTCCTATTTCCTCCTCCAGCGTCGCTGTCCCGAGCTCACCGTTCAATTTCCATTCTGGTCTGGGATCATCGGTTTAATCATTGAAATAATGAAACAGTTGAGTTTATGAAAACTGTTTCATTGTTTCCCTGAATAAACCGATGATCTGGAAAGTCAGGTTCCAGTTTACCACACCCCATATCCCCCCCGCCCACCCATTTACAACGATGCTTTAAAATCTCGTTTTATCTACGCTTTAGAGGTCTGCCCGATGTTTCTACTAAACTGTTCCATATCTATCCATTTATGCTTGGTGGTGCTACGGCCATGCGTATGCAGATGATTTCGCTTTCTTCATAGCACAGCGGGTTACTGCTAAGTGCAGGACATCGCGCAAAAGGGCTGCGAAAGCAATCGTGGTCTGTCACGATGAATCAGACCAACACCACATTAAGCGACTGAAATACAGCTTACCGGGGATACCAAACACCGCCAGGGTCGGATAGATGATTTCAGTGACGTACAGAATTGGAGCACGTCCCATTCTGGAAGAGTTCCTGTGACGGCGTTATGTTCGGGCGGACAATGAGCAAATAGCGCGGTTCAGATGCTCATTAATACTCGCGCCAACTCTCCAGTGAGATAGGGGAGTGGCGGAACCCAGGTGTTATTGACAGTCTCTTGAACAAACACATTTATTTCCGTACTGTGAAATAATATCACTTATCCCTTGGTGGAGGAATGCTTTATGCAAAATCATATGTATGAGGCCGCGGACATATTACCGACCCTTTAGCTGAAACTATTGTGCAACCGAGCAAGGCATCGGTTGGTTTGTTTTTGGAGTGTATTAGCAGAACTAACTCGGAAATATTTACCGCTATTGATCACAATTATAGGCATATGGAAGGGAAGGATCATGACACCACGATTTGCTTAGTTCGAATTCAAAGGTCAATTATTCAGTTAAACAACTTGTAAAACTCATGTGGTGGAGTTGAAGCCGATCAAATCCAAAGCCCTCTTCGGACACGACAGTATATTCATCTGGGCATCTTCGCCGTTGTACTCTTCTCGTTAAGTGTAGTTCTGCTTTACGTGCCGATGATTCATTATATTTCAAACGCAAAAAGTAAAAACACCCGGCATGTGTTGATAGTTTGATTATGTTTGACATAAACATCACAGAATGTCCTGAATTCTTCATCAGATCGGGCGACACGTGTAGAGTGTAATAAGATTTCAACTTGAAATAAATTACCCTGTAGTAGGTGCCTGTGGAAGGTTCCCGAACTGAAACGTCATCTGACTATTCCCAACACATTTTATTAGGGCCCTGAGATGTTTTTTTCGAGGATGGATTTGTAGTGGAGCAAACAGAGATTAGGTAATTATGAATATGTGTAATGAACTGGTTGCGATCATCATATGATAATATTCAATCTGCAATTTGAGATGGAGAAGATGAAATCGGAGCGATTGGTATTACACTGGACATGAAGTATTAGCTGGCCAAATTTGAATGGAAAGGAATCCGAGGAAGAACCCATGTGGAATAGAAATGTAGTAATTTCTGGGAATATAACGAAAGGATCTTTACAGCCCAAAGAGGAAGAACGATTCTAGAGGCAGAATGAAGCGATCGTGGCTGACAAGATAACTCAAATCCGGCACTAAAATAAAAGAGAAGGCAAAAACATTGCAAAGATGAGCGTGAAAGTAGAGAATTTGATATTTTTTTAAATAAACAACAAAGTAACTAAAAAAGGAAATATGGAGAAAAATTATGAAATTCGAAGATAAGGCGCCAATTATATAAAAGAGGATAGCACTAGATGTTCAAATATATAAATAATGAGAAAGAGGTCAGGGTGGACGTTGGACCGCTGGAAAATGATGCTGGAGAAGTGTGAACGCAGCAATGGCAGAGGAATTGAATACCCTTTTTGCATCACAGTAGAAATCGCCAGCAACGTGCCTGAAATTGAAGGGAGTCAGGGGATGGAAGTTAGTAGAATGGCTAATACTAAGGAGATGGTGCTTGGGAAACTGAAAGGTCTGAAGGTGAATATGTCACCTGGACCTGATGGACTGCAATCTATGGTTCTGAAAGAGATGGCCGCATGGATTGCGATGTGATGCGCAGTGATCGTTCAAGAATCGCTAGTTAAACGGCTTGCAGAAGATTAGAAATATGCTGCTCAAGAAGGGAACAAACAGGAAGAGTAGAAAACACAGCCTGACTTCAATGGTTGATACGATTTTAGATCAACCTAAAGGATGCTGTGTATGAGTACCTAGAATAATGATAAGATAGGTCAAAGGCAGCATGGTCTGACGAATCTGTCGGAATTCTTTGAGGATGTAAATTCCAGAACAGACAAAGGAGAGTCTGCGAATGTTGTTTACCTAGATTTCCATGAAGCCGTTGATAAGATGCCATACGCGAGGCTGTTAAAAAAGATGAAATCTTAATGTATCAAAGGGAAGATACTAGCATGAGTCAGCAGGTTGGCTCGATGGCAGAAGGCATAGATTTGCCATAAAGGGAACTTGTTCTGGTTGGCTGCCAGTGACTCGTGGAGTTCTGCAGGAGTCGGTGCTGGGGCCGCTACTCCACGTTGTATATCAATGATTTGGATGAGGGAATTGAAGGCTTTGTGGCTAAGTTTGCACATGATACAAAGATATGTGCAGGGGCATGTCGTGTAGAGTAAGCAGGTACTTTATTGATGCACGTGGGCAGGTTGGGCGAGTAGACAGAGGCATGCAAGATGCAATACAACGTAGCAAGTGTGGAGGCATGCACTTTGGAAGTAGAAATACAGACATAGACTATTTACTAAATGGGAAGATATTTCGAAAAGTGGAGGCGTAATGGGACTTGAAAATGCCCGTGCATGATTCCGAAAAAGTTAATTTGCAAGTCGAAACTGTAGTAACGAAGGAAAACACAACGAGAGCATTTATTTCGAGAGGATTAGAATAAAAAACATAGGGGACATGGTCAGGCTTTATACGGCGCTCGTCAGACCGCATTTAGAGTATTGTGAGGAATTTTGGGCCACATACAAAATTGTAAAGAGCCATGGTTTTCAAGGGAAATTGGACACTTGGTTCGGAAAAAGAGGGAGATCTACAATAGTTATAGGCAGCATGGAGTAAATGAGGTGCTTGAGGAGTATAAAGAATGTAAAAATAATCTTAAGAAAGAAATTAGAAAAGCTAAAAGAAGATATGAGGTTGCTTTGGCAAGTAAGGTAAAAGTAAATCCGAGGGGTTTCTACCGCTATATTAATAGCAAAAGGATAACAAGGGATAAAATTGGTCCATTAGAGAGTCAGAGTGGCCAACTATCTGCAGAGCCAAAAGAGATGGGGGAGATATTGAACAGTTTCTTTTCTTCGGTATTCACCAAGGAGAAGGATATTGAATTATGTGAGGTAAGGGAAACAAGTAGAGTAGCTATGGAAACTATGAGGATCAAAGAAGAGGAAGTACTGACACTTTTGAGAAATATAAAAGTGGATAAGTCTCCAGGTCCGGACAGGATATTCCCTAGGACATTGAGGGAAGTTAGTGTAGAAATAGCAGGGGCTATGGCAGAAATATTTCAAATGTCATGAGAAACGGGAATAGTGCCGGAGGATTGGCGTACTGCGCATGTTGTTCCATTGTTTAAAAAGGGGTCTAAGAGTAAACCTAGCAATTATAGACCTGTTAGTTTGACGTCAGTGGTGGGCAAATTAATGGAAAGAATACTTAGAGATAATATATATAAGCATCTGGATAAACAGGGTCTGATTAGGAACAGTCAACATGGATTTGTGCCTGGAAGGTCATGTTTAACTAATCTTCTTCAATTTTTTGAAGATGTTACTCGGGAAATTGATGAGGGTAAAGCAGTGGATGTTGTGTATATGGACTTCAGTAAGGCCTTTGACAAGGTTCCTCATGGAAGGTTGGTTAAGAAGGTTCAATGGTTGGGTATTAATGGTGGAGTAGCAAGATGGCTTCAACAGTGGCTGAATGGCAGATGCCAGAGAGTAATGGTGGATGGTTGTTTGTCAGGTTGGAGGCCAGTGACGAGTGGGGTGCCACAGGGATCTGTGTTGGGTCCACTGTTGTTTGTCATGTACATCAATGATCTGGACGATGGTGTGGTAAATTGGATTAGTAAGTATGCAGATGATACTAAGATAGATGGGGTTGCGGGTAATGAAGTAGAGTTTCAAAGTCTACAGAGAGATTTATGCCAGTTGGAAGAGTGGGCTGAAAGATGGCAGATGGAGTTTAATGCTGATAAGTGTGAGGTGCTACATCTTGGCAGGACAAATCAAAATAGGACGTACATGGTAAATGGTAGGGAATTGAAGAATGTAGGTGAACAGAGGGATCTGGGAATAACTGTGCACAGTTCCCTGAAAGTGGAATCTCATGTAGATAGGGTGGTAAAGAAAGCTTTTGGTGTGCTGGCCTTTATAAATCAGAGCATTGAGTATAGAAGTTGGGATGTAATGTTAAAATTGTACAAGGCATTGACTCCAATTCTGGAGTATGGTGTACAATTTTGGTCGCCTAATTATAGGAAGGATGTCAACAAATTAGAGAGAGTACAGAGGAGATTTACTAGAATGTTGCCTGGGTTTCAGCAACTAAGTTACAGAGAAAGGTTGAACAAGTTAGGGCTTTATTCTTTGGAGCGCAGAAGATTAAGGGGGGACTTGATAGAGGTTTTTAAAATGATGAGAGGGATAGACAGAGTTGACGTGGAAAAGCTTTTCCCACTGAGAGTAGGTAAGATTCAAACAAGGGGACATGACTTGAGAATTAAGGGACTGAAGTTTAGGGGTAACATGAGGGGGAACTTCTTTACTCAGAGAGTGGTAGCTGTGTGGAATGAGCTTCCAGTGAAGGTGGTGGAGGCAGGTTCGTTTTTATCATTTAAAAATAAATTGGATAGTTATATGGATGGGAAAGGAATGGAGGGTTATGGTCTGAGCGCAGGTATATGGGACTAGGGGAGTTTATGTGTTCGGCACGGACTAGAAGGGTCGAGATGCCTGTTTCCGTGCTGTAATTGTTATATGGTTATATGGTTATATGGTTATATCAGTGAAACTGTGTGCTGGCGCTGGAGACGGTCCGAACGAGCATCATGAGAATGATTCCAGGAATTAGAATGATCCCAGTAATTAATGGATTAACATACGATGAGTGTTTGACGGCACTGGACGTCTACTCGCTGTAGATTAGAAGGATGGGGGGGGGGGGGGTCCCTTCGGGGGACCTCATTGAAACTTACCGAACAGTGAAGCGCCTGGATAAAGTGGATGTGGATAGGAATGTTAATTCCCGGGATGGCGAGACAGTTATTTGCTGAGGGAATGTAGCGGCAGGGCTTGTATATTCTGAAATTTAGAAGGAAGAGGGGCGATCTTATTGAAACCTATAAGATTATTAAGTGTTTGGATACGCTAGAGGCAGGAAACGTGTTGCCAATGTTACGGCAGTCCAGACCCAGGGGCCATAGTTTATGAATAAGAGGTAACTCATTTTGAACGGAGATGAACACGCACAAAGAGTTGTGAGTCTGTGGAATTCTCTGCCTCAGAAGGCGGTGGAGGCCGGTTCTCTGGAAACTTTCAAGAGAGAGCTAGATAGGGCTCTTGAAGACGACGGAGTGAGCGTGTATGGGGGAGAAGGCAGGAATGGAGTACTGTTTGTGGGTGATCAGCCATGATCACATTGTATGGCGGAGCAAGCTCGAAGGGCCGAATGACCTGCTCCCGCATCTATTGTCTATTGTCTATTGACTATTGTCTATTGTTTCAACAAGTGCGAGAGGCCAGAAACAGATGTTATAGCCTCAGAATAAAATGACGTTCCTTTATGAAGAAGCTGTGGAGGAATTTCTTCAGCGGAGGGTGGTGAATCCATGGAATGCGGAGGTCAAGTCAATCGACATTTTTAAGGCAGACATGGATAGATTATTGGTTTCTACGGGGTTATGTGGAGAATGCAGGAGAATGGAGTTATGGTGGGAAGATTGATCAGACATGATCGAATGTCGGAGTAGACGTGATGGGCTGAATGGCCCAATTCTGCTCTATCACTTCTGAACATGAATGTACAGAGAAGCAGCCGGAGCCGCTGTATTCGTCCAGCAGTTTGTTCTTTTGCTCAAGATCACAACATCTGTATTTTCCTGTCTTAAGCGTTTCACGTTATTGACGTCACATCTTCTTCCTTCGAATGGCGTGCACAACCTAAAGGTGCAGGACAACTTGTTCTATTTGATCTTATTTGATTTAGCACACCGGGTTAATTGCATTCGTCGAAACAGGACGGACCACGTGAAGGTTGCAATCTTCCACCGCACCTTACATCAGAACATCCAACTGTGATACGAGGCCTACAGGAAGCAGTGAAGATAATGCCACCAAATACACACATACAACTCTGGCGACGCTGTGAGCGCGTTGTTACCATTTGTAAGAAGGTGCAAGAGCCTGTTCTTCAAAGCGTTACCATCACGTTGAATAAGGGGTTCTTCCAATCAACCATTTGGATTTTGTACCGTGTTTTAAACGTTTTCGAGAAGGAGGAAAGTTAGCTGGGGATTTTCAGTAGGGATGAGGAGCAATGTCATTGCTGCTATGCGGGGGCATCTTTGAAGGCTCATCCAACCGAGCCGTATGGCTCGAACACAAGAAAAGAAAGTCACATTAACTACAGATGGAGTTACGTTATAGGCTTCCTGGAAATATGCGGGCAGATCACGGAAAGAGGTTCAATTAAAAGGGCTATTGTAATTGGTGATTTTAACATTGGCAATATTGACTGGAACTCACTTATAGAGTGAAGCTCAGATTGCACACAATTTGTTAGATGCCTCTCTAATGATTCTTGAAATAATATGTAAACAGCCAAACGAGGGATAGGGCAGCACTAAAATATATTAGTAATAATTCTGATCTTGTGATCAAATTTCAATGGATTTGCGTATTGCGGACAATTATCATAATTTGATACGTAATAAAAATGAATCTGGATAAAACCTATCGTGGTGAAACGGTGATCACATTATTATCAGCCATGAACTGGAGAAATTAGGTTTAGATGTAGTTTAGTTTAGAGATACAGCACAGAAACAGGCCTTCCGCACACCGACGCCGCACTGACCAGCGATCCCACACATTAACAATATTCGGGATAATATTCGGGATAATGTACACGTGTACCAAGCCAATCAACCGGCAAAACTGTACGCTTTTGGAGCGTGGGAGGAAACCGAAGTTCTCCGAGAAGCGGTGACGGGGAAAACGTACAAACCTCGTACAGACAGCACCAGTGTTCGGGATCGAACCCGAGACTCCTGCGTGGCAAGGGCTGTGAGGCAGCAACTCTACCGCTGCAACACCGGTTGAACTGGCCTTTTCAGTGCATCCTCGTCTGATTGGTGGGAATCATTTGAAAGCCAGATAATTAGAGTTAAGAACCAAGTTGGAATGAGGACACGATTGCAAGATTGTAAACCTTGGATGATAAGAAGTATTGTAGCCTTAATCAACAATGAAGCATATGTAAAGTGAGGAAAGGTAAGCAGCCGAATATAAAGAAATAATTTAAACAAAAAAGCCATGGACGTTTCCAGGCAAGTATGATGAAGTCTGGCATTATGCCGGACATCCAGCACCTAAAGGAGAACTGTACTGGAAAAGTCCAAGGCATTTTATGCATATAGTATAAGCAAGAGGATGAAATGTTAATTGCTAAATGGAATGGTTATAAAGTGAATGGAGGAGAGTTTTAATTAGATTTTCCAGTACAGTTCTCCTTTAGGTGCTGGATGCGCGCCTTGGGGAGGCGGTAGCTGTAGATCCGATGGCAACATTCAGGAACAATTTAGCCGCACATGAACAGGCATACAATGGAGGTGCACACATCGTATGCACGCAGATAAGATCATAGGTGTTGGCATCATGATCGACGCAGACATGGTGGGCGGTATTTCTTCCAATCCTGGACTGTTCTTTATTTTAGGTTCACGCTGGGCCAACTAACCGAAGGACTTCAGGGGAGCTTCTGTCTGTGGCATGAATGTAAACCAGGCCAAAGACGTTCAGACAGATGTGGGGAAAAACATGCACATATTTTGAATTGCACGGACAAGGCCACGAATGGAACATGAGGTTGGAGAACCGAGTTGGAGTTTGCAAGGGGGAGGACGGCGATGGTGCTTCAGGGATGAAATGTCACTATGGTCGATAATCCAGGTCAAATAGATCTGCGAAGATTAAATTGGTGTTTAATGGCCAATAGGCGCACCATTTCGAGTAGCCTTTTTAAGTATTTTGACGACCCGTGCGTGTTGACCTGGATCGTATGTTGGTGGTCTGAGGAAACTGGAGTCTCTCCCGCTGTTGATGCCGCAGATGCACCAAAGAGCACACGACGAGCAGACAGTTCATCAACGTGTGACTGAAGCAATGAAGCAAACTCTAACACGTCATCTACCCGAATTAACGTGGAAACGATTGAACGGGTTAAAGTAAGAATATATCCTTAAGCTGCCCGCCAATGGTGGACTTGGCACCCACCCTCCCTCTTGAGGGAAAGGAGAGAGCGTGGTCTTCGGGCATGAAAACAGGGCGAGAAATGTCGGAGAGTGTCGACGAGCGCTACAGGCTCGAGGGGGAGGAGAGGGTGTGGGGTTAGAGGGTCTAAAGTGGTCGTCAGTCTCTGGCGGCTCCCACTCTGTTCGAATAGCTGATACTTTTCACCAACTCATTTCAGATGATTTTCTCAATACGTTGTTGGTAGATGGAATGTTTGACTTCAATCTGTGCATCCTGATGTCGGCCTGCATTGTGCTGGGGCTGGTGACTGAGAACTGACTGCAAGACTCCTGCAGTCCGTCTGTCTTTTTTAATTTCTGTACCGTTAAATGTATAGTTTGTTGTGGTTTTATATTGTTCTTAGCCGTGTTTATTTGTGTGTGTGTGTGGGGGGGGGGGGACTTTTAAATATCTTCCCTGTACGGGTGACCCGAACTTTTCTCTGTTGGTACTCTGTTGTCGTTGGGGCCTAGCACCGTGGAGCGGCCTCCAATCGGAACAACCTGGGGGCTTCAGTCGCGGAGCCTGCGGACTTCCCATCGTGGGGCTGGCCCGCCTCGGTGCGTGAAGAGCTGTGGTGGCGCGTGGCTGCGACCCGACTACGGTGCACGGAGGCTCCAGCCGCAGGTCCGGTGGACGGTGACATCGGGAGCTCCCGCAACGGCCAACTTCTCCCGCCCGAGTTGCGGAGTTGAGAGTGACCCGGTGCGGGGCCTTGCATCGCCCGGCGCACCTTTAGCGACCGCGGTCATACCATCGCCCGCCGGGAGCGCCAGCATTAGGTCCCGGAGCAGGGCCTTACATCGCCCGGCGCAGGACTTGCCATCGACTGCCGGGGGCTCCAACATTAATACCCGGAGCGGGGCTTTACATCGCCCGGCGCGGCCTTAACGGCCGCGGGACTTGCCATCGCCCGCCGGGGGCATTAACATCGGGAGAATAATTGAACACAGGGGAGATACAGGACTTTGACTTCCATTACAGTGAGGAGGAGATTCACTGAAATTGATGTTTGTGTAAATTGTGTTGTTTGTGTGTCTTGGTTCTTTTCTTGTTGTATGACTGCAGAAACCAAATTTCGTTTGAACTTCTTTTGAGGGTCAAATGACAATAAATTTGTATTGTATTATAGTAAAAAAGCTCCCCGCTCTGTGTCTCCGGTCCCGGTGGCTCAACAGAACACATCTGCAGGGCGAGGCGGCCAATGACAGGAAGGCAGTGATCATCTCCCTAATTATTGCGCCTGGACATGGTTCATACGCTTGATCTCGTCCTCCTCCCCAAAGGTTTCTAAGAATCGTCAGCATAACTGCCTTGAAGACCGCAGCTGTGACGCGCCACCACTTCCTGTGACTTCATGTCAACTACGCAAAAAAACAAAAGCAACCAAAACTCAGCAGAACGCCATTGACTGGAAATAAAACCATGGTGGTAACTGCGTCGTCCTGGCAAATCTGTGGAAGAGGCAGGGGATGAAATAGATGACACTTGGCAGAGCATTTGGGTGGACAGGTGGGAATCGGAAGGATAATGGTGGCTGTGAGTCACCTGAAATATCAAAATACATCACTAATATCATAGGATTGTAGACTGTCCTCTTCACTGTTTCTTTCTGAAGCATCTTTGGTTGGAGATTCTCATGTAGATGCAGTGTATTTCCACGACTTACCATTTGCATCCGACACATTCAGACTCGTGGATCCCAGCTACAGCATGAAAGGAAGTGAAAATGCGTTGTATTGAGCAGGAGAGCAACAGGCTCCAATGCGGGCCAGCGCTGAAATAGTTGACCCTGCAGACAGAAAGAGTGCAACAAGGTTCACAGAGCTGTACGCAGTCCGAGTAAGGCCAAAGGTAGACTCAGGTAACTTGGAACGGGGACTGACAGATTCTTGATTAGTAATAATAATAATAATAAATTTTATTTAATGGGCGCCTTTCATACATCTCAAGGACACCTTACATAGTAATCGGAATAAAAACATATAATCGGAGTAAAACAAGTAATTAAAGACATCACAGTGACACAAATTAAAAACAGAATTCAATCCAAAAACAGAAAATCAAAAACACAGTGTGAAGAGAGAGCAGCGGCAACCAAATCGTGCCAGCGTCCACTCTCTCTTCACGGCAGCCATCTTGGACACAGACCTACAGGACTACAATTAGACAAAAAAAATCATCCCCCCACAGTGGGTAGCACTGTGGGGGAAGGCACAATGTCCAGTCCCCACCCCATGTTCACCCAAAGTCAGGCCTATTGAGGCCACCGCAGTTGCCTCTACGGAGGCCCGATGTCCCTGGCCGTTCTCACCGGGTGGTCTTGCCCCGGCGTCGGGAGAGTCCTTTCGGCGGCTGGGCCACTTGGAACGGCCGCTTCTTGGTTGGAGCCCGCGGCTGCCGAAGCCGACAAGGCCGCGCCGGTTTGGCGCTCCCAGGCTCCAGATGAAAAAGTCGGCGCCCGCTCTCCTCACTGCCGCCTTGCCGCCTCTACGCACGCCGTCTCTCCGCACGCCGCCTCTCCGCTCCGCAAACCCGCAGCCCGGAGATGTTGCTCACGGCGGTCCAGCTCGCCAGAGCTCCAGCGCGGCGACCCAGGCAAGGCATCGCCCGCTCCGCTCCGCTCCGCTCCAGCGCTCCAATGCAGTGCCGCCACCCAGGCCGAGGTGCTGGGTGGTTCCCGCCAAGAAACGGCGCTCCAAGCCCGCTGGTAGGCCACGAGGACGGGTCGACGGGCAGCCCGGAAAAAAGGCTGCCACACCGACCAGGTAGGGACCTATAAATAAAGTAACACCTACCCCCCCACATTAAAAGACCATATCCCCTACAAACAAAAAAACAGGACTCACTAAAAACTAAAAAAAAAAGTAATGGTGTCAGGGGCTATGGAGTGAAGGCAAGAGAACGGGGGTGAGAGGGTAAGATCGATCAGCCATGAATGAATGGCAGAGTAGACTTGATGGACCGAATGACCTAATTCTGCTCCTACAACATCAACTTATAAACTGTTGATGCTGCAATCTCAAGCTAAACATGAAACGTTTTATTAAATGAGACGGGTACGCAGCATCTGTGGAAGTTTATGGATAGGCGAGGTTTCGTGGCAAAGCACGGGGTCGGAAGAAGGGTGACATAAAAAGCGTCAGTAACTCAGAGGGACGGGCAGCATCTCTGGAGAGAAGGAATGGGTGACGTTTCGGGAAGCAATGGGTGACGCCACTTCAGACCGAATGGTCCCTGACCGAAACCTCGCCGATAGTTTTCGTGCACAGATACTGCTTGAACCGTTCATTTTGCTCCAGCATTTTGTGTGGGCGACAAAGGCAGAAGCGATTATGAGAACTTAAGTGGATAAATGGTCAATTGTTTATATCAGGAGGGCGGGGTAGCCTCTAGTGGATCGATATGTGGGACACGGGCTGACGAACCCAGTTTGTGTGTGTGTCTGTGGGGGTGCGGGGGGGGGGGGTGGTGGGGGGGAGAGACATTTCCCATTGTGGAACCCGCGGGTACCTTTCCCACGGGCTGCCAAACACCTAGTTATTTATTCTGATCCGTTAATTCGATCACTTGCTGAATATTTACCGATATGTATCGTGACGTGTTTTTTTTTCCTTTCAAATTTACAACAAACTTTTGCCTTTTTGCTGTTTGTATGAAATATGTATCGGTCACAAAATAAGTAATCTAATTCAAAAATCTAACTATCTAACCACGTTACTTGCTAGGAGATCGCTTGGACTGTGCGGTGATATGAAAGAAACATAGAAACATAGAAATTAGGTGCAGGAGTAGGCCCTTCGGCCCTTCGAGCCTGCACCGCCATTCAATATGATCATGGCTGATCATCCAACTCAGTATCCCGTACCTGCCTTCTCGCCATACCCTCTGATCCCCTTAGCCACAAGGGCCACATCTAACTCCCTCTTAAATATAGCCAATGAACTGGCCTCGACTACCCTCTGTGGCAGAGAGTTCCAGAGATTCACCACTCTCTGTGTGAAAAAAAGTTCTTCTCATCTCGGTTTTAAAGGATTTCCCCCTTATCCTTAAGCTGTGACCCCTGGTCCTGGACTTCCCCAACATCGGGAACAATCTTCCTGCATCTAGCCTGTCCAACCCCTTAAGAATTTTGTAAGTTTCTATAAGATCCCCTCTCAATCTCCTAAATTCTAGAGAGTATAAACCAAGTCTATCCAGTCTTTCTTCATAAGACAGTCCTGACATCCCAGGAATCAGTCTGGTGAACCTTCTCTGCAATCCATCTATGACAATAATGTCCTTCCTCAGATTTGGAGACCAAAACTGTACGCAATACTCCAGGTGTGGTCTCACCAAGACCCTGTACAACTGCAGTAGAACCTCCCTGCTCCTATACTCAAATCCTTTTGCTATGAAAGCTAACATACCATTCGCTTTCTTCACTGCCTGCTGCACCTGCATGCCTACTTTCAATGACTTGTGTACCATGACACCCAGGTCTCGCTGCATCTCCCCTTTTCCTAGTCGGCCACCATTAAGGTAATAGTCTGCTTTCCTGTTTTTGCCACCAAAATGGATAACCTCACATTTATCCACATTATACTGCATCTGCCAAACATTTGCCCACTCACCCAGCCTATCCAAGTCACCTTGCAGTCTCCTACCATCCTCCTCACAGCAAACACTGCCCCCCAGCTTAGTGTCATCCGCAAACTTGGAGATATTGCCTTCAATTCCCTCATCCAGATCATTAATATATATTGTAAATAGCTGGGGTCCCAGCACTGAGCCTTGCGGTACCCCACTAGTCACTGCCTGCCATTGCGAAAATGACCTTTTTTTTCACACAGAGAGTGGTGAATCTCTGGAACTCCCTGCCACAGAGGGTAGTCGAGGCCAGTTCATTGGCTATATTTAAGAGGGAGTTATATGTGGCCCTTGTGGCTAAGGGGATCAGAGGGTATGGAGAGAAGGCAGGTACGGGATACTGAGTTGGATGATCAGCCATGATCATATTGAATGGCGGTGCAGGCTCGAAGGGCCGAATGGCCTACTCCTGCACCTAATTTCTATGTTTCTATGTTTCTATGACCCGTTTACTCCTACTCTTTGCTTCCTGTTTGCCAGCCAGTTCTCTATCCACATCAATACTGAACCCCCAATGCCGTGTGCTTTAAGTTTGTATACTAATCTCTTATGTGGGACCTTGTCGAAAGCCTTCTGGAAGGCCAGATACACCACATCCACTGGTTCTCCCCTATCCACGCTACTAGTTACATCCTCGAAAAATTCTATAAGATTCGTCAGACATGATTTACCTTTTGTAAATCCATGCTGACTTTGTCCCATGATTTCACCACTTTCCAAATGTGCTGCTATCCCATCTTTAACAACTGACTCTAGTAGTTTCCCCACTACCGATGTTAGACTAACTGGTCTGTAATTCCCCGTTTGCTCTCTCCCTCCCTTCTTAAAAAGTGGGGTTACGTTTGCTACCCGCCAATCCTCAGGAACTACTCCAGAATCTAAAGAGTTTTGAAAGATTATTACTAATGCATCCACTATTTCTGGAGCTACTTCCTTAAGTACTCTGGGATGCAGCCTATCTGGCCCTGGGGATTTATCGGCCTTTAATCCATTCAATTTACCCAACACCACTTCCCGGCTAACCTGGATTTCACTCAATTCCTACAACTCCTTTGACCCGCGGTCCCCTGCTATTTCCGGCAGATTATTTATGTCTTCCTTAGTGAAGACGGAACCAAAGTAGTTATTCAATTGGTCCGCCATATCCTTGTTCCCCATGATCAACTCACCTGTTTCTGACTGCAAGGGACCTACATTTGTTTTAACTAATCTCTTTCTTTTCACATATCTATAAAAACTTTTGCAGTCAGCTTTTATGTTCCCTGCCAGTTTTCTTTCATAATCTATTTTTCCTTTCCTAATTAAGCCCTTTGTCCTCCTCTGCTGGTCTCTGAATTTCTCCCAGTCCTCCGGTATGCTGCCTTTTCTGGCTAATTTGTACGCATCATCCTTCGCTTTGATACTATTCCTGATTTCCCTTGTTATCCACGGATGTACTACCTTCCCTGATTTATTCTTTTGCCAAACTGGGATGAACAATTTTTGTAGTTCATCCATGCAGTCTTTAAATGTCTTCCAGAATTAATTGCCAGTCAATCTTGGCCAATTCACGTCTCATACCCTCAAAGTTACCTTTCTTTAAGTTCAGAACCATTGTTTCTGAATTAACAATGTCACTCTCCATCCTAATGAAGAACTCAACCATATTATGGTCACTCTTGCCCAAGGGGGCACGTACAACAAGACTGCTAACTAACCCTTCCTCATTACTCAATACCCAGTCTAAAGAACAACATTGAATTATTCAGTAACACCAACTACATACCTTTATGGTCCGCAGCGAATGGTTAATGATGCACATCCATTTTAGTGTAAGAAAATGATGTGAGCAAATAATGATGCTCGTCAATCCCTCTTCCGCAGTTAAGGAACAATAATAGTGTTCCACCGTAAGTGGACTGGCCTTCACGTGACGCCACAGAGTATAGATTATATTTGGGATTTCCCAGCGTTAAAATCCATAATATTAACCCTGTCTATCGCCCTGTGAATGAAGCGACTCCCGAATCAGGAAAATATCATACCATTGCATCGGGGAAAAGCCGGAACAGGGTACTGATCTTGGATGATCAGCTATGCTCATCTTGAATTGCGGTGCTGGCTCGAAGGATCGAATGGCCTACTCCTGCACCTATTTTTTTAATGTTTCTTTGTGTCTAGCTTGGATGAAGAGACTGGTCGGTGGCAACTCGGTGGCTTCCAATGCGTTTTTACAAACACTATCCCTGCAGCAAGAAATGGGGAATGGTTTATTACGGTGTCTGTGACTAAGGTAATTGCCCCGTCACTCCCAATAGCCACTACAGGATTGTCGCGGCTGTGAATGATGAAACGAGCCGCGCTCTTTGATCCACTGTGTCCCCGGGTTTGCTGCCGACGTTGCGACTCTTCCAGAAAAAGACGGGCTCCGATTCTGTACATGAAGGAGTTCGGCTATCCGATTATGGCGGCGTTTGGAATCCCTGGTGAGCCCAATCATTTTAGGTTTAGGTTTCTTATCTTCACCTGTACCGAGGAATAGCGAAAGGCTATAATTTGCATGCTATCCAATCACACCACATAACAACGTACATACATTTATGCATTCATGTTAAACGTGTAAAGCAGGTAGAGAAAAGAGGTTTAAGAAAGAAAGACGATTTTATCTGACAACAGTAGCACCTTCTGTGGGAAGTGAACAATCGAACGTCATGTTCCAGTCATGTTGTTCAATGTGTAGGAATGAACTGTAGTTTCTGGTTTAAACCGAATATAGACCACAGAGTGCTGCAGAGAGTCAGCGGGACAGCAAGAATCTCTGGAGCGAAGGAATATGTGACGTATCGGGTCGAGACCAATCGTCAAACGCTGAATCATCTTCTGAAGAAGGGTTTCGACTGGAATTGTCACCAATTCCTTCTCTCCATGGATGTTGCCCGTCCCGCTTAGTTACTCCAGCATTATGTGTTTATCTTACGTTGTTCACTTTGTTGTTGCTCCGTCTCAACGCTGCATAGACATCTGGATATAGAGAATATAGATAGATGGGTTGTAGGCACGGACAAAGCCCTGCTGGCTAATCTTAATTAGCCCATTCCCTTTCAAATGGGAGTATTTCCTATCTCGCAGAATTCCCTCCAATAGTTTCCCACCATTGACCTGCTGTTCAAGGGACTATGGTTCACTGGATTTTCGCTACGTATTTCTTAAACAAAGGAACAAAAGTGACCTCCCTCCGGTCCTCCAGTTTCTCATCGGGCGCGAAAATAAACAAAGATCCTTGTCAAGGCTCCCGCAATCCCCTCTCTTGTCACTCACGATAATCAAGGATAGATTCCGTCAGGCACTGGGGCCTCATCCACCTCGATGTTCTTCACATCGAGGTGGATGATTCATTCACAGGGACGACATCACCTTCGATCCTGGCCTCTCTCCACTGGCTCCCTGTGCGGTTCCGTATAAACTTCAAGATACTCCTCTATGTCTACAAAGCCCTCAATGGGCTTGCCCCCACCTACATAAAAAGTCTTCTCACCCACCTCTCCAACTCCAGGCCCCTCAGATCGGCCGATTTGGGGTTGCTGAATATCCCACAGTCTAGGCATAAATTCAGGGGCGACCGCGCCTTTGCGTTTGCAGCCCCTAGGCTGTGGAACAGCATTCCCTATCCCATCAGAACTGCCATCTCCATCGACTATTTTAAGTCAAGACTAAAGACTTATCTATACTCCCAATCCTTTCCTGACGTCCTCTGAGCGATGGCTACATGTATATATGTATATAGTCTGTTTTGTTGTGCAATTCTTATAACAAATGTAAAGCACTTTGGCCAACGAGAGTTGTTTTTTAAATGTGCTATATAAATAAATGTGACTTGACTTGACTTCAAGAGCTTGCCTTCTTGAGATTGCCTTCTCGAACATTAACATATTTAGAGAAACCAATTGCTGGAGTAACTCAGCGGGACAGGCATCATCTCGGGGGAAGGAATGGATGAATTTTCTGGTCGATACCCTTCTTCAGCATATTTGTATTTTCTACACTGCTATTTCTGTCCTCCAAGCACTTCTGCTCTTGGAGTACAGATGCACACCATCAGTCCCAAGCGTTCATCAAGTGTTTAAGAAGGAACTGCAGATGCTGGAAAATCAAAGGTACTGAGCAACACCGGAAATTGGAGGAACAGCATCGGTATGGACTTACAATCTCCCCTGGAGGGGAGCTTCGACCGCCGGCCCTGCAGACTGCGGTGCTTCCGGCTGCGGCACGGCAGGTATTTTAAAACTTTGACCGCCGGCCTGCGGCCTACACCAGCCTGAAGCCGCGGTCTCTGGTTGGGAAGAGCCGATCCTGGACTCACCTTGACTTTGACTTTGTCCCTTACCATCTGGACGCCCGCAGCAACGGCTGTGGAGGGTGGAGGTCCCGACCACGGGGGAAAATGGAGGAGGACTGGCCAAGCTCTGTGCCTTCCACCACAGTGATGAATGCTGTGGTGGATGTTTGTGTAAAATTTTTATTGTGGTTGTGGCAATTAAATTGTATCAATTATATCAATCAATATCAATATCAATCCTTTCATGCTTGACGATACCTTCCCTATTACACGGTGCCTAGAACGGAACACAATATTCTAAATGCGGTCTTACCATCATTTAGTTTAGTTTAGATAAATTTGGAAATACAGCGCGGAAAAAGACCCTTCGGCCCTCCGAGTCCACGACGACCAGCGATCCCGCACACAACATTATCCTACACACAATAGGGACTATTTACATTTACAGCAAGCCAATTAACTTACAAACCTGTACGTCGTTGGAGTGTGGGGGGAAACCGGAGACCTCGGAGAAAACTCACGCTGGTCCCGTGGAGAAAGCACTTTATTCTGGAATCGACACCACTACTTCTGCTGATCTGGTTTAGAGAGGAAAGATCGCAAAGCAAGTCATATTCAACAAGTGCAGTTTGAGGACATTGGGTTTTCCTCTCCAGATTTTATTGGTTTTTGTAGCCAGAAGATTCAAAACATGCAATCATTATTATCTTTAATTCTTACGTATCCTCGGGATGTAAACATTGTTAATCTCCAGTCAATGATGTTCCCTCCTTTACTGAAACAACCCTGACAGATCATCTTTATGTCATTGGGTTGGAGAACATGATCCCACAGGTGAACATCAGTTATCTCTCCGACAAACGACTGAATGGCGTCAAAACCTCCACCGACTGAGTCTTGTTCCTGACCTAGAATAAACTGACCAGACCCTTTCACAACCTGACCCTTTCCATCAACCTTCCGTACACTGTGTCTCCCATTGACCCAGACTGTATTCTCACCCCCTTGAGACTCCCAGATCACACAGAGTTAAGATTGTCATATGTCAGTATAAAGTTGCAGAAGATGGAGCACAAAGACGCAGCAGAAATTTGGAAATGTCATCCCGTCACCCATTCTTTCTCTCCAGAAATGCTGCCTGCCCGCTGAGTTAAAGAGTTCCCACGGAGACACTAAGGTAAACGCACGGGCCACTATGTTCTTACAACGAGTTTAAATGTTTCAATTTTTAACTTCAGCAGTACATTTTACTCGTGGTAAACTTTAAACATGTTTGAATTTTTCCAAGAGTTAACAAGTTTCACGGGTACCTGCAGTTAGTGCCACGAGTCGCTAAGTTGCGTCCACGAGTTTCGACGTTCCCGCTGCGTTAATTGTACGTAGTTACCACGAGTTAAATTTGTTTTAAACTCAGGGTACCTCGTGGGTCAACTCACACCGTGAGACAGGGGTTTAAAGGTCACCTATGACAAAGGTCACATCCTTGACCTGGTCTGCTCCACAAATCAACCGGTACTCGACCTCCATCCATGCCTCTTCCCCCTCTCTGATCATAAGCTTATACGGTTCACCGTCCCTTCTTCGACACCTCGCCCCCGCTTCCTCCGAGAAATCACCTTCCGTAATCTATAATCCATCGATCCCCACCATCTCTCTGACCTGCTCTCCACCACTCTCCCCCTGGACTCAACCCACATCTCACCTGATGATCTCACAAACCATCTCAACTCCACCTTGTCTACCTCCCTTAACACTCTGGCCCCCCTCAAAACAAGAACCGTAACTTTCAACACATCTTCACCTTAGTACACACCTGCACTTCGTAAGCTGAAACAGACTGGTCGCCGACTTGAACGACACACAAATAAATCATGTCTCACAGTCCACCATGAAGCTTACAAACTCCACCTCACTGCCTACAAAGATGCCCTCATTGCTGCAAAATCTACCTACCTCTCCTCCATATTCACCGACCCCTGCCTTAACCACAGGACCCTCTTCTCGACAGTGGGCAACCTCCTCAAGCCTCGAGCCAACACTCTCCCTACCTCTACTCCGGATCTCTGCAACGCATTCCTCCACTTTTTCGCTGACAAAATCAGCACCATCTATCAATCTTTATCCCCTGTACCCGACTCCCCAGCATCTACTCCACCACCTACCAATGCCCCTCCTTTCAACATCTCCACTGACCTCCTTACCCCTCCTCCACACTGCTTCCTCTCCCAGTTTGACCTGGTCACCCCTACTGAAATCTCCAAACTCATTAGCTCTTCCAAACCCACTACCTGCTCCCTCGACCCTCTCCCCACTCCCCTGCTGAAGTCCTGCCTCGCCGTTCTCTGCCCCTACCTCATTAATCTCTTCAACTCCTCATTGGCCCCTCTGCTTTCAAAACTGCTGCTGTCACACCAATCTTAAAGAAACCTGGTCTTGATCCCTCCTCTCTCATTAACTACCGCCCAATCTCAAACCTCCCCTTTCTTTCAAAAACCCTGGAGCGTATCGTCGCGTCACAACTTCATTCCCATCTCCTCGCTTATAACCTATTCGAACCCCTCCAATCTGGATTTCGCCCCCTCCATAGCACAGAAACTGCTCTCCTCAAAGTCCTCAACGACCTCCTCACCTCTGCTGACACTGGTTCCCTCAACATCCTCATCCTCCTCGACCTGAGTGCGGCCTTTGATACCGTGAACCATAACATCCTGCTTACCAGACTTAAAGACCTTGGCATTGAAGGTTCTGCACTCAGCTGGCTCCGTTCCTACCTTTCCAACCGATCCCACTTCATCTCTCTCCATAACCACACCTCTGCTACAGCCACTGTCACTCAAGGCGTTCCCCAAGGCTCTGTTCTCGGTTCCCTCCTCTTCATCATCTACATCCTCCCCCTTGGTCATATACTCCGTCACTTCAAACTGGACTTCCATTGCTATGCTGATGACACCCAGATCTATCTCAGCACCAAGTCCCCCCACCACCCCCCCCCCCCCCCTCTCTCCCATATCAACTCCTGCCTGTCAGCCATCAATTCTTGGCTCTAAGGAAGATGGCGGCGCGCCCAGACGCAGCGGCTTTGCGCTCCCATGCCCGAGTTTACTCGGAGCAGCCCGGTACCGAACGCGGCTGGAAAAACAAGGTAATTCACAAAGACCATCGCTCCCAAGCGTCTTTCTCGCGAATGTCCGGTCATTCACCAACAAGCTGGATGAGGTAAGGCTCTGGATCAACACCCAGCGATCCCTGGAAGACTGCTGTGTGCTGATCTTCACAGAGACCTGGCTCAGCACGCTGGTTCCCGATGGGGCTGTGGACACTGCATCGTGCTGATAGAACAAAGGACTCCGGTAAGAGCAAGGGTGGCGGGCTCTGCATCTACATCAACAATGACTGGTGTACCAACCACACTGCAATAGAGAGCTACTGTTTCCCTGACCTGGAATACCTACTGCTTAAATGTAGACCGTTTTACCTGCCTCGGGAGTTTACTGTGGTTATCATCATGGCCATATACATCCCACCACAGGCTAATGCTAACCTAGCGCTAGCACAGCTGCACTCGGCCATCAGTAAGCAGCAGGATGCTCACCCCGACGGTGGCTTCATTGTTGCAGGGGACTTTAACCAGGTCGACCTACGTGCCACACTCCGCAAATTCCACCAGCATGTGCAGTGCCCTACCAGGGGCTCAAACACGTTGGATAAAGTGTACACCAACATCAAGGACGCATACAGAGCTCTCCCCCGCCCATCCCTGGGACAATCCGATCACCTCTCACTGTTTCTACTGCCTGCATACAGACCCCTCATCCGCAAGACCAAACCTGCAATAAGGACGGTCAAAATATGGCCCGAGGATGCCACCCTACAACTCCAGGACTGCTTTGATCGCACCGACTGGGACCTGTTTGCACAACAGGCTACCAGTGGTATAGAGATAGACTTGGAGGAGTACACATCCACTGTGCTCTCCTACATCAACTGCTGTGTGGAGACTGTCACAGTGTACAAGAAAATAGAGATGTTCCCAAACTGGAAACCCTGGATGAACAAGGAGGTTCAGGATCTGCTAAGGGCACGCAACAACGCCTTTAAATCCAGGGACACTCCTGCTTACAGTGCGGCCAGGTCGAACCTGAACAGAGGCATAACAAAGGCCAAAGTCATCCACAGGCAAAGGGTAGAAGACCACTTCAATACCGCGGACACCAGAAGCATGTGGCAGGGTGTCAGGGACATCACTGACTACAAGAGCAGCCCCGCCTGCCCCCACGGTGATATCACACTGGCCAACGAACTAAACACCTTCTTTGCCCGGTTCGAAACTGGCAACACCACCAGGTGTGGAATAACTCCGGCCATAGCGGAGGGACAGGCCTTAACACTGAGCACTCAGGAGTACAGTGCGCTCTGCGTAGGATCAATCCACGCAAGGCTGTAGGCCCGGATGGAGTCCAGGGAAGAGTATTAAAGGACTGTGCTGGACAGCTGGCGGAGGTATTCACGAGAATCTTCAATCTATCTCTATCTCTGGCAACGGTCCCCAAGTGCCTGAAAACAGCCACCATAGTGCCGGTGCTGGAAAAGTCTAAAATCACCAACCTCAACGACTACCGGCCGGTTGCCCTGACTCCAATCCCTATGAAGTGCTTCGAAAGGCTGGTCCTCTCCCATATTAAATCCAGCATCCCTGCCTCACTGGACTCCCATCAATTTGCACACAGGGCAAATAGATCGACAGAGGATGCCATCTCTCTGGCCCTTCACACTGTCCTGACTCACCTGGACTGACAGGGCACGTATGTGAGGATGCTCTTCATTGACTATAGCTCTGCATTCAATACGGTCATCCCCACCAAGCTCACCACCAAACTCCACCAGCTAGGCCTCACCTCACCGATATGCGCTTGGAACCTAAACTTTCTCACGGAGCGACCGCAGCCAGTGAGACTGGGCCCGCACCTGTCCTCCACCATCACCCTGAGCACCGGCACACCACAGGGTTGTGTACTAAGCCCCATGCTCTACTCCCTCTTCACTCACGACTGTGTCCCTGCATTCGACACCAACACCATCGTGAAGTTTGCAGACGACACAACAGTGATTGGGCTGATCACCAACGGTGATGAAACAAACTACAGAGCGGAGGTGCAGAACCTGGCGGACTGGTGCGCCAATAACAACTTGGCACTAAACACCTCCAAGATCAAGGAGCTGATTATTGACTTCAGGAGGTCCCATTCTGGAGAATACGCCCCAATCTCCATTTACGGGGAAAGTGTGGAGAGAGTGTCCAGCTTTAAGTTTCTGGGCACTCACATTTCAGAAGACCTCCCATGGTCCACAAACACCGCCGCGCTGGTCAAGAAGGCACAGCAACGACTGTTCTTCCTGAGGACATTAAAAAAGACTGGTCAGCTCCAACAGCTGCTGACAACGTTCTACCGCTGCACCACAGAGAGCATACTAACGTATGGCATCTCAGTGTGGTATCTCAGATGCACGGAGGCGGAGAGGAGAGCTCTTCAGCGCGTCGTCAACAGAGCGCAGCGGATCATCGGGACAGAGCTACCAGCCTTGGAGGGCATCTACCACACGCGGTGCCTCAGGAAGGCCCTCAGCATCCATCAGGACTCATCACACCCCTGCCACGGTCTGTTTCAACTACTTCCCTCCGGCAGACGTTACAAGGCCTTCTACGCCCGAACCTCCAGACTCAGGAACAGTTTTATCCCAAGAGCTATAGCGGCTCTGAACCGGCCCTAATGAGTGCCCCCCCCCACCCACCCCCTTTGGACAGTCTCCCTCAGATGGTCACGTCAATCAATTCAGCTTGCTTATTTATGTATTGTATTTATTTAACTTTCTTGTACATCAGTGGAGCTGCACACTAAATCTCGTTGCACTGACGTGCAATGACAATAAAATATATTATTATTATTATTATGCAACTCAACTTCCTTAAATTAAACAGTAACTAAACAGAATTTCTCCTCATTGGCTCCAAATCAACACTTGCCCAAATTAACAACCCCACTCTCACTATTGACGGCACCACTGTCTCCCCATTTCCTCAGGCCCGCAACCTTGGCGTGATATTTGACTCAACCCTCTCCCTTGAGCCTCACATCCGCCATGTTGTCAAAACCTCATTTTTTCACCTCCGCAACATTGCCAAAATCAGACCCTCTCTCACACCCCCCGCTGCTGAAAGACTCATCCATGCCTTCATCTCCTCCCGACTGGACTACTGTAACTCTCTTCTCTTTGGCATCAACTCCAGCAACATCAACCGACTCCAACTGGTCCAGAATGCAGCCGCCCGACTCATTACCCACACCAAATCCTGGCACCACATCACCCCAGTCCTCAAAGAACTTCACTGGCTTCCAATTTCCCACCGGATCATCTACAAAATCCTGGTCCTCACCTACAAAGCCCTCAACCACTTATCTCACTGACCTCCTCTCCCCCTACTAACCCTCACGGTCCCTCAGATCCATTTCAGCCGGTCTCCACTCCATTCTGAAATCCAACCTCTGCACCTTTGGAGACAGAGCCTTCTCCTGGGCAGTTCCCAGGCTCTGGAACTCCCTCCCACAATTGATCCGAACTTCTGAGTCCCTCACCATCTTCCAGTCCCGCCTCAAGACCCATCTCTTCACCTCTGCATACCCTTAGTCCCATGTCCCCCTCCCCTTTGCATCTCTGTCTTACTGCCCTATTTTGATTTGTTCTTGACTCACCATGTAAAGCGACTTTGAGTCTTTGAAAAGCGCTATACAAATAAAATGTATTATGATTATAGGCTGTGGGCCGAGCATCAAAAATGTGTCTAGAAATAGGATTTCGTGACCCAAGTCACCAAACTACATGAAATTTTCACATATTGTGTAAAGAAATGTATATAAATCACCCCTGAAACTCGATATGAAGAAGTCTTGCACATTTCTATTAAATTAGAGAAAAACCGGAAAAATGTCGGGAATGTTTTAGTCCAATCAAAGCACATTTAACATTGAGTTGTCCGCCAGTTGGCCAATCACGCGCTTTGCTTCAGGCTAGCACACAAAATGGCTGAGGGGGCTTCACAGGTGCCTGTTTTACTGGAGATTCCGATGTGTTCTGTGGAATAAATGTCATGGAAACTTGCAGCAGGTAATTGTATTTAGTGGGAAAAGCATTAAAAAGGCTGAAGAAAGAGCTGCGAAGTGGATTAAAGTGCAAGAAAGCCTTCAAAGTCCCTGCTGATGTGCTGGAACACAAAGAAGGCCCACATGAATCAACTAACTGAAAGGTAAGACTAAAGTCTGAATTTATGAAAATCTATCTGTATGGATTTTAATTAATTAAGTTGTGCAGTATCTGATTACTAGATTCGTTTTTGCTGGCTACTAATAAATCATTGACATATTGCACTAATGTGAATGCATTTTGAATTTTAGAGTATGCAATTTGTCTTGTAGACACCTGGAAAATAAAGTAGACGAATTGATAAACCTGTAGCGGCAGGTTTTCATATCATTCAAGAGATTACTCGCTAAGAGGACTACATCATTAAGGAGAATGTCGTTATATGCGGGACTGTCATATGAGGAAAGATTGAAAAGACTAGGCTTGTATTCACTGGAGTTTAGAAGGATAATAATAATAATAAACTTTATTACGGACTCGAGGTCCAGACAAGGGGCAACATTACATAAAAATGCAATGCATATTAAAAAAATATCATAAAGTACATATAAAACCTTAGTATATCACTTATAAAAGCATCATAAACATTATAGAAACATATAAAATTATAAAAGGACTGGTCAAGCAAGATGCAGGCAAAATGTTCCCAATGTTGGGCTGATGCCGTTCCCCTCCCCCAGCTGCAGTCCATTCCGCCCACAACACCCTTACTAGCCCAATAAAAGTCCATTCAGTCTATAGTATCCGTACTAGCCCTCTGGAAACCGGTTCCTTCGGACCACAACACGCGTACTAGCCCTCCAGAAAGCCCCCCCCCCCTCACCACAGCCTGAATACCTCCCCCTCCCACGGCTGCAGGTTGCTCGCCCCTCCCCCCGGACCCCGACAGCCCCCTCCTGCAGCCATCCGCCTCCCCCGGCTGTTGTACACTCCCCCCCAAAATCAGCCCCCATCTGAAGACAGTCCCCTCCCCCAGCTACCGGACCCTTCCCCCCTCCTCCACTACCGGCGTGAAGCCGTCACCCTCCCACGGCTGTAAGACGCTCCCACCGGCCACCGACAGCCCCCGCCTGAAGCCTTCCCCCTCCCCCACTGCAGGATGCCCCCTCCCCCCCTACTGGCCTCCAACTGAAGCCGTACCGTCCCCAGCTGCAGGATGCTACCCACCGGTGTCCGTCTGAAGCCAGTGGGGGAGCACCAGCGGTAGGCCACAACAGCGATAGGCAGCGGTGGGCCACGGCAGTGGTAGGCCACATCCTGCAGTGCGGACGGGGGCAGTTGGGGGCTATGGGTGTGTGGTGGAATATTGCGTTGGGAATGGGTTGCGATTGGGGGACCGTGTGACTGGGACCCAACGGGTCCCACTTAGTCTAGTTGTTACTAAGCCTGCCGACAAGGGAGGTGCCGTTGTGGTCTGGTAGACTGACCTCTAACGTGTTGATGCCAACCGCCAGCTCTCGGACATCATCTCATGCTTATTCCTTGACCATGATCCCGCAGACGACCACCTGGTCACCATGGCCCAGACTGTTTCTGATCTCATCACCTCTGGCGATCTCCCCCCAACAGCCTCCAAACTTATCGATCCCCAGCTCCGCACTGCGCCCTTCTACCTATTCACCAACATCCACAAACAATAAGTAGACCTCCTGTTTCAACCTGTTCCACATATCTTATTCCCTTTCTGCAGTTCCTTCCATGTAAATCAGCTCATATACCCTTCAACTCTTTAATAACTTTCAATTTATAGGCCCTGTTCACCATGGACATCCGGCCCGTTTACACCATCATCCGCCACCTGGAAGGCCCTCCAGTTCTTCCTCGAACAGAGACCTAAATAATTTCCCTCTACTATCACTCTCCTCCACATGGCACAACTTCTCTTCGCACTCAACAACTTCTCTTTGGACTCTATTCACCTTTTTTCCAAGTTAAAAGTGTACTATGGCGACTCGCATGGATTCCAACTATGCCTGCCTTTTTTTTCTGTTATGTCCAACAGCCTTTGGACTGTTTGGACTGGATGCTTTGAGCCTAGCATCATTCCAGGAAAATAATTCCTGAAGCAAAGCAGGGCGTTATCAAGACCCCATTGTGTGGGCCCACCCTGATGGTTGGGTAATTTGCCCCAAGAGCCTATTTTTGCACCTGTCCCACCTAGCCGATGGACAGGCTCACATGGGAAAAGGGGGGGATGGCACATACATTGTCCCAACAATGATATGCACCAGATATATCAGTCATACAGTAGTTGATAAGGTTACAAGAACATTTCTGGTGCGTCAACAAAATAATAGATGGAAAACGCCTGCACAATTTGATCACTTACCACAACCTGAATTGCCTGTTGAGATTTTGCTAATTGATTTTGTACATGTGCCAGCAGAAAAAGGGTGTAGGTACATTCTGGTCATAGATAGAAACATAGAAACATAGAAAATAGGTGCAGGAGTAGGCCATTCGGCCCTTCGAGCCTGCACCGCCATTCAATATGATCATGGCTGATCATCCAACTCAGTATCCTGTACCTGCCTTCTCTCCATTAGCCACAAGGGCCACATCTAACTCCCTCTTCAATATAGCCAATGAACTGGCCTCAACTACCTTCTGCGGGAGAGAATTCCACAGATTCACCACTCTCTGTGTGAAAAATGTTTTCCTCATCTCGGTCCTAAAGGATTTCCCCTTTATCCTTAAACTGTGACCCCTTGTTCTGGACTTCCCCAACATCGGGAACAATCTTCCTGCATCTAGCTTGTTCAACCCCTTAAGAATATGGAAAACACGCGTGTATATAATTCTCAATGGTGGAAATGAGGAGTTTGTGAACACACAACAAGAGAATGTGCATTGGTTTAATCCGTGGTGGACATTAGGACCCTGCGGACACACAGTGGCGGAGCTGTGGCTTCTCCTCCAGCCCCGAGGCCGGAGACTCTCTGGCCCGCCCCTCTCCCGGGGTAGAACCCGCCCCTGTGATTGACGTTCATCCGGACCAATCGATGAGCCGTCACCGCTTCTCCCGCCATTCCTGCTCTCTTAAGAATTGTGTACGTTTCTATAAGATCCCCCCTCAATCTTCTAAATTCTAGCGAGTACAGACCGAGTCTATCCAGTCTTTCTTCATATGAAAGTCCTGACATCCCAGGAATCAGTCTGGTGAACCTTCTCTGTACTCCCTCTACGGCAAGAATGTATTTCCTCAGATTAGGAGACCAAAACTGTACGCAATACTCCAGGTGTGGTCTCCAGGTGTGGTACAACTGCAGTAGAACCTCCCTGCTCCTATACTCAAATCCTTTTGCTATGAATGCTAACATACCATTCGCCTTCTTCACTGCCTGCTGCACCTGCATGCCTACTTTTAATGACTGGTGTACCATGACACCCAGGTCTCGTTGCATCTCCCCATTTCCTAATCGGCCACCATTCAGATAATAATCTACTTTCCTGTTTTTGCCACCAAAGTGGATAACTTCACAGTTATCCACATTATACTGCATCTGCCATGCATTTGCCCACTCACCCAGCCTATCCAAGTCACCTTGCAGCCTCCTAGCATCCTCCTCACACCTAACACTGCCCCCCAGCTTCGTGTCATCCGCAAACTTGGAGATGTTGAATTCAATTCCCTCGTCCAAATAATTAATATATATCGTAAATAGCTGGGGTCCCAGAACTGAGCCTTGCGGTACCCCACTAGTCACTGCCTGCCATTGTGAAAAGGACCCGTTTACTCCTACTCTTTGCTTCCTGTCTGCCATCCAGTTCTCTATCCACATCAATACTGAACCTCCAATACCGTGTGCTTTAAGTTTTTATACTAATCTCTTATGTGGGACCTTGTCGAAAGCCTTCTGAAAGTCCAGATATAACACATGCACTGGTTCTCCCTTATCCACTCTACTAGTTACATCGTCGAAAAATTCTATAAGATTCGTCAGACATGATTTACCCTTCATAAATCCATGCTGACTTTCTCCAATGATTTCACCACTTTCCAAATGTGCTGCTATCCCATCTTTAATAACTGATTCTAGCAGTTTCCCCACTACCGACGTTAGACTAACTGGTCTGTAATTCCCCGTTTTCTCTCCCCCTCCCTTTTTAAAAAGTGGTGTTACATTAGCTACCATCCAATCCTCAGGAACTACTCCAGAATGTAAAGAGTTTTGAAAAATTATCACTAATGCATCCACTATTTCTGGGGCTACTTCCTTAAGTACTCTAGGATGCAGCCTATCTGGCCCTGGGGATTTATCGGCCTTTAATCCATTCAATTTACCTAACACCACTTCCCGGCTAACCTGGATTTCACTCAGTTCCTCCATCTCATTTGACCCCCGGTCCCCTGCTATTTCCGGCAGATTATTTATGTCTTCCTTAGTGAAGACAGAACCAAAGTAGTTATTCAATTGGTCTGCCATGTCCTTGTTCCCCATGATCAATTCACCCGTTTCTGACTGCAAGGGACCTACATTTGTTTTAACTAATCTTTTTCTCTTCACATATCTATAAAAGCTTTTGCAGTCAGTTTTTATGTTCCCTGCCAGTTTTCTTTCATAATCTATTTTCCCTTTCCTAATTAAGCCCTTTGTCCTCCTCTGCTGGTCTCTGAATTTCTCCCAGTCCTCTGGTAGGCTGCTTTTTCTGGCTAATTTGTACGCTTCATCTTTTGTTTTGATACTATCCCTGATTTCCCTTGTTATCCACGGATGCACTACCTTCCCTGATTTATTTTTTTGCCAAACTGGGATGAACAATTGTTGTAGTTCATCCATGCAGTCTTTAAATGCCTTCCATTGCATATCCACCGTCAACCCATTAAGAATCAATCGCCAGTCTATCTTGGCCAATTCACGTCTCATACCCTCAAAGTTACCTTTCTTTAAGTTCAGGACCCTTGTTTATGAATTAACGATGTCACTCTCCATCCTAATGAAGAACGCAACCATATTATGGTCGCTTTTGCCCAAGGGGCCACGCACAACAAGACTGCTAACTAACCCTTCCTCATTACTCAATACTCAGTCTAGAATAGCCTGCTCTCTCGTTGGTTCCTCTACATGTTGGTTTAGAAAACTATCCCGCATACATTCCAATAAATCCTCTTCCTCAGCACCCTTGCCAATTTGATTCACCCAATCTATATGTAGATTGAAGTCACCCATTATAACTGTTTTACCTTTGTTGCACGCATTTCTAATTTCCTGTTTGATGCCATCCCCAACTCCACTACTACTGTTAGGTGGCCTGTGCACAACTCCCACTAGCGTTTTCTGCCCCTTAGTGTTTCGCAGCTCTACCATATCGATTCCACGTCCTCAAAGCTAATGTCCTTCCTTTCTATTGCGTTAATCTGCTCTCTAACCAGCAACGCTACCCCACCTCCTTTCCCTTTCTGTCTATCCCTCCTGAATAATGAATATCCCTGGATGTTGAGCTCCCAGCCTTGGTCACCCTGGAGCCATGTCTCCGTGATCCCAACTATATCATAGTCGTTAATAGCTATCTGCACATTCAACTCATCCACCTTATTACGAATGCTCCTTGCAATGAGACACAAAGCCTTCAGGCTTGTTTTTACAACACTCTTACCCCTTATACTATTATGCTGAAAAGTGGCCCTTTTTGATTTTTGCCCTGGATTTGCCGGCCTGCCACTTTTACTTTTCACCTTGCTACCTATTGCTTCTACCCTCATTTTACACCCCTCTGTCTCTACGCTCACACATTTAAGAAACCCTTTCCCTTTAACTCCATCCTCCACTATCCCATTCGACACCCCACCCCCCCATATTCAGTTTAAAACCACCCGTGTAGCAGTGGCAAACCTGCCTGCCAGAATGCTGGTCCCACACCTGTTAAGATGCAATCCGTCCCTTTTGTACAGTTCCCCCTTACCCCAAAACAGATCCCAGTGATCTAAGAATCTAAATCTCTGCCCCGTGCACCAGTTCCTCGGCCACACGTTCAGGTCCCGTATCTCCCTGTTCCTGCTCTCGCCAGCACGAGGAACTGGAAGCAAACCGGAGATAACAACCCTGGAGGTCCTGCTTTTCAGCATTTTCCCGAGCTCTCTAAAGTCACGCTGCAGAATATTCATCCCTTTCTTTCCGACATCGTTTGTGCCGACATGCACTACCACTTCCGGATGTTCACCTTCGCCCTTGAGGATTTTCTGCACTCTGTCCGTGACATCCTGGATCCTGGCACCAGGAAGGCAGCACACCATCCTCGCATCCCGTCTGTTGCCGCAGAAACCCCTGTCCGTACCTCTCACAATGGAGTCTCCCACTACAATGGCGTTGCCTGCCTTAGGCCTTTTTGGTTCTGGCTCAACAGCCCTATTCGCATTGCAAGCCAGTCCGCCGCTCAGTGTAAGCACGTCTTCTGTCCCGACAGCTTCTAAGTGGGTGAACCTGTTCACAAGAGGTACAACACCCGGGGACGTTGGCATTCCATGCTTCCCTCCCTTTCTCACTGTCTCCCACCTTCTCTCTTCCAGTACCTTAGGTGTAACAGTCGTACTGTAGGACTTGTCAAGGAACGACTCCGTTTCTCGGACGAACCGGAGGTCATCCACTTGCTTCTCCAGTTCCCCAACACGGCCCTTCAGGAGCACTTCTCGCATTTGTAGCAGCCAGAGGCACCAGCGGTGTCCTTGACCTCCCACATACTGCAAGCATCGCACTGAATCAGCTTGCCTGACATCTCCTTCTTTCGTCTCTACCTCTCAAGCGTATTGCGTGGTCTCCTCTCCTCAGCCTCCTCCCAAAGACTCTCGTGCCAAAGACTCACACTTTTCTCACAGGGCACTTCGCTCACTCACTGCCGCTCGCTAAGAGCCGTCTTGCTTAAATTGACTGATAAATTGCCTGATTTACCAATTTACAAACCTCAGTTTACAAATTCCTCAGTTTTCAACTATTTTCCCGGCACTGACTCACTTCTCTCCTCCCACTCGGGCTAGAGCCAATCAGTCGTATCTCTTGCTAATCTCCTGCTGCGGTTGCTCCCAAAGCTACAGCAGTTCTGAGTAAAGTCTGCCTGTGCTTGGCTCTACTTTTCAACTGTTTTCACCCCTCTGACTCACTTCTCTCCTCCCACTTGGGCTAGAGCCAATCAGTCGAATCTCTTGCCAGCTCCTGCTGCTGTTGCTCCCAAAACTACAGCAGTTCTGAGTAAAGTCTGCCTGTGCTTGGCTCTACTTTTCAACTGTTTTCACCCCTCTGACTCACTTCTCTCCTCCCACTCGGGCTAGAGCCAATCAGTCGTAACTCTTGCTAAACTCCTGCTGCTGTTGCTCCCAAATCTACAGCAGTTCTGAGTAAAGTCTGCCTGTGCTTGGCTACTACTTTTCAACTGTTTTCACCCCTCTGACTCACTTCTCTCCTCCCACTCGGGCTAGAGCCAATCAGTCGTATCTCTTGCTAATTTCCTGCTGCTGTTGCTCCCAAATCTACAGCAGTTCTGAGTAAAGTCTGCCTGTGCTTGGCTCTACTTTTCAACTGTTGTCACCCCTCTGACTCACTTCTCTCCTCCCACTCGGGCTGGAGCCAATCAGTTGATATGTTCTCTAGATTGGGTGGAAGCACATGCCATTAGGAGGGATGATGCAAGGATGGTAGTCAATATTTTAATGAAAGAAATAATATCTAGATTGGGGATACCCATGGGAATAAACAGTGACAGAGGAACTCATTTTACCAGTAAATTTGGTCAGACCTTGTCGAAGGCTCTTGGGTTCCAGTAGAAATTACACATGCCATATCAACTCTTGTCCTCAGGGATGGTAGAATGAGTACATGGGGAAAAGCCAAAGTATGCCAGCAAAATAGGTTGTTGTGGCTAGACGACATGCCCATAGTGATGTATGCCCTGGGAAAGGTAGCACCAATTTAGTTATGCTCAAGCCACTTGTGAAATAGTTGGTAAAATCTATGAGAAGGTTAAGCAGGACAGGTCCCTCCAGCAGAAGGAAATATGCACCCGTTTAAACCAGCAGATCAGGTTGATGTGCGAGCAATGAATAAAGATTCTTTCCCGCCTAGATGGAAAGAACCATCTTTGGTGCTTCTAACAACACGAACAGCAAATAATACAAATAAAAGAATATTAAAGTGAAGAAAGCGAATGGTATGTTAGCATTCGTAGCAAAAGGATTTGCGTATAAGAGCAGGGAGGTTCTACTGCAGTTGTACAGGGTCTTGGTGAGACCACACCTGGAGTATTGCATACAGTTTTGGTCTCCTAATCCGAGGAAAGTCATTCTTGCCATAGAGGGAGTACAGAGAAGGTTCACCAGACTGATTCCTGGGATGGCAGGACTTTCATAAGAAAGACTGGATAGACTCGGCTTGTACTCGCTAGAATTTAGAAGATTGAGGGGAGATCTTATAGAAACACAAAATTCTTAAGGGGTTGGACAGGCTGGATGCAGGAAGATTGTTCCCGATGTTGGGGAAGTCCAGAACAAGGGGTCACAGTTTAAGGATAAGGGGGAAATCTTTTAGGACCAAGATGAGAAAAACATTTTTCACACAGAGAGTGGTGAATCTGTGGAATTCTGCCACAAAAGGTAGTTGAGGCCAGTTAATTGGCTATATTTAAGAGGGAGTTAGATGTGGCCCTTGAGGTTAAAGGGATCAGGGGGTATGGAGAGAAGGCAGGTACAGAATACTGAGTTGGATGATCAGCCATGAGCATATTGAATGGCGGTGCAGGCTCGAAAGGCCGAATGGCCTACCCCTGCACTTATTTTCTATGTTTCTAAAATGTAGACATATTCCATATTAACTATATTTGTAGTATTAAATACTCATGTGTGTGGGGTCCGAGTGGATGAGGGTGAAATGAGGCATCTAGATAGTTACAAGAAACAGGATGAAGGTAGAAGTTGGAGTATGAATTCCAACAAACAACTTCCACACAGAACACAGTGAACTCATTGCTGTAAGTAAACAAGCTTCCTTATCTGATTAGAATGTTGGATTGGTCCATATTCCTTCCCATGCACAAGGAGGTATATCTTTACTTGCTCGTGGATGGGTTCCAACCAAAATTATAATCCGAGCCGTATGGCTCCATTTTTGCAACTGATTAATGAGAGAAAATATTAATATCCTTTCTTACTCTAAGTGTTGATCATAAAGATCAACAAGGATGGAACTGTGGAAGAAAAATTAACATCCTTCCTTATATAATTTTGATTGGAATTGAACAAGGTAATAAAAGGGTGTTTAGGATGTGACAATTGGAAGCTCTCACTTGATCAGGTGCAGAAGTGGTTTGAGGGATTCGGCAAAGTAAGATTAGACGTATTACATCTCGTCTGGGAATGATGTGAATGGTAGATGGTAAATGTAAACATGAAATGGTAGAGGAGATAACAAAGGTTGTTTACTCTTCTGTGAGGAGTTATAGTAGATCACCAGCGACCCCTACTGCTAGTAGCGTAGATAAGTTGCAGTAAATGGGAGGCTTATGATTGGCTTGGAATGGGGATGGTGGTGTGGGCCACCTGAAAGATGATATAGAATAAAGTCAAGATTCCCTTGTATTGTGTTTGACTTGTATTAACCATCTGTTGTGGAATAAAATTAACATAAGCGAAAAGTATGTTATGACTAATGAAATAATTGGTACCCATGTGGTAGATAATATATTTTCGTATTAGCTGTACTTAACAAAAAAAGAGTTGTTTACTGCACAGTATAACTGTCGGCTAATTCTGCTGTGAAGTCAGAGAACTGGTGAGCAGTTTTCTGCCACCATCTCTCCATGACATCATGCAATAAAATCTTGAAGTAAATCTGCCATGCCTCTGCTTTTCATTTTCCTTTAATTTCCCTCTAAGTTAATTTCTTCCGCAAAACGAGACAGTTATTTCATTGGAGTACAACCTGGCTCCAGCAGGTTAATCAGCAAAAGTCCTTGTTTACTGCAGCCAGAGTCTTGCGGATGTCCAAGGGCGGAGAGCAAGATCCCACCGTTCGGAGTTGAGGGGGAACGGCGGGCGGACGGGAAGCAGTGACTCCGGATTCATCCTGATCCGGCAGCGCCAGCGAGAAGAAGACAGAGGAACGACAAAGAGATGGCCCACGAGCAGGGGGGGGGGTGTCCTTAATTTGGAGAATTCAATGTTCATGTCATTGGGCTGTAAGCTACAAGGTGCTGATCCTCCAGTTTGCGTGTCACCTCACTCTGGCAATGGAGGAGGCCCAGGACAGAAAGATCAGTGTGGGAGTGGGAAGGGGAGTGGTTGGCAACCGGTACATCCATCAGGCCTTGGTGGACAGAGCGCAAGTGTAGGGTAAATTGCACGCCTGGTCTAGATACAAGGAACAGCAGATGCTGGTTTACAAAAAGAGACACAATCTCCTGGACAAACTTGCACCTCTGGAGAGCATGGACAGGCAACATTCTGACAGGACCCTTCTTCAGACGGTTTGATGGGGGTGGAGAAAGTTGGCAAGGAAAGGTGGGAGTGATCGTCTTAGATTCCCTTCCCTCTACAGATACATCTGACCCACTGAGTTCCTCCACTGCTTTAGAGGGGATGGACAGGTGACGTTTTGAGTCAGGACCCTTCTTCAGACTGATTGTAGAGGGTGGGGGGGAGGAATCTGGAAAAGAGAGATGGGGGTTGGACAAAGCCTGGCAAGTGATAGGTGGACACAAAAGGCTGGAGTAACTCGGCGGGCCTGGCAGCATCTCTAGAGAGAAGGAATGGGTGACGTTTCAGGTTGAGACCCTTCTTCAGAAGTGATAGGTGGATATAGGTGAGGGAGACACAAGAAACTGCAGATGCTGGAATTTGCATAGAACACAATTTAGTTAGATGCACATAATCTATTGCCCAGAGTGGGGGAAATCGAGGACCAGAGGAAACATTGACAACATAGAAAATAGGTGCAGGAGGAGCCAGCACCGCCATTCATTGTGATCATGGCTGACCATCCCCTATCAATAACCCGTGCCTGCCTTATCCCCATATCCCTTGACTCAACTAGCCCTTAGAGCTCTATCTAACTCTCTTTTAAATCCATCCAGTGACTTGGCCTCCACTGCCCTCTGGGGCAGGGAATTCCATAAATTCACAACTCTCTGGGTGAAATAGTTTTTTCTCACCTCAGTCTTAAATGACCTCCCCTTTATTCTAAGACTGTGGCCCCTGGTTCTGGACTCGCCCAACATTGGGAACATTTTTCCTGCATCTAGCTTGTCCAGTCCTTTTATAATTTTATATGTTTCTATAAGAGCCCCCTCATCCTTCTAAACTACAGTGAATACAAGCCTAGTCTTTTCAATCTTTACTCATATGACAGGACGGGCAGGGGAAGGGACATTCAACGCTGTGGGTACGCCGGTGCCACCACCGGCTGGACATGCAGGTCAAACCCTTGCCACACTCAGCGCACACAAAGGGTCTCTCTCCGGTGTATATCCACAGGTGCTCCCACAGCCCACATGCACTCTTGAAATGCTTGCCGCAGTGGGAGCAGCCGCTAGCCGGCGTGTGCCCGCCGGTGCTGCCGCAACCCCTGCGAGCTGTCAAACGCCTCACCACAGTACGGGCAGTCGTAGGGCTGGCCACTGATGTGCTAGTGAGACAGGGGGTGGGAGGCCATGGCAAAGTGCTCTCCACACACCAGGCTGGGGAAGGGACGGTCGCCGGCGTGCACAAGCTGATGGGACAGCAGCCTGGTGAAGCGGGTGAAGCCCTTGCCGCACTGGGCGCAGATGTAGGGGCGCTCGCCGGTGTGGGTGCGCTGGTGCACCAGCAGCTTGGTGGAGCAGGTGAACCCCTTGCCGCACTGGGCGCAGGTGTAGGGGCGCTCGCTGGTGTGGGTACGCTGGTGCTCCAGCAGGGTGTCGGAGCGGGTGAAACCCTTGCCACAGTCGCTGCAGGTGTAGGGCCGCTCCCCCGTGTGCAGGCGCCTGTGCACCTTCAGGTCCGTGGAGTACTTGAAGCCTTTGCCGCAGTCGGAGCAGGTGAAGGGCCGCTCACTGCTGTGCACCCGCCGGTGCACCTGCAACCCAGATGACTGGGAAAAGCTTTTGCCACAGGTAGAGCAGCCGAAGGGCTTCTCGCCTGTGTGCACCCGCTGGTGGATCTTCAGCTCATTTGTCGTCTTGAAGCTCTTGCCGCAGTCGGAGCAGTTGAATGGCTTCTTGCCCGTGTGCACCTGCTGGTGGATTTTCAGCTCTTGCGCCGTCGTGAAGTCCTTGCCACAGTCGGAGCAGGTCAAGGAGTGCACTTGGTAGTGCCGCATCATGTTGGCGTAGAGGGTGAAGTTCTTGCCGCACTCCGAGCAGTCGAAGGGGCGTTCTCCCGTATGCACCCGCCGGTGGATCTCCAGCTGGCTCGGGTACTGCCAGGCCTTGCCACACACGTCACACTCATAACGCTTCTCCTTGTTGTGCCCTGCCATGTGGTCCTCCGCCGAAGCTCACCGAGCAGATGAGGGGCTCACCGGCACCCTGGCCACCCTCAATGGCCGCTCACGTCCCCTTCTCTCCGTCCACAACAATGGCTCCTAAACCCTGCAGGAGGGGAACACAGAGGGTCAACAAGCTGGCAAACAGGACATTACTAACACGTGAACATTACTAGTGTTTGAAGGGGAGAAGGGCAGGGAGGTGAGAGGTGGTGAGGGGGAGGGGGGTGGAGGAGGTGGTGATGGGGAGGGGGGAGAGAGGAGGTGAGTGAGGAGGCAAGGGGGGAAGTGGGGAAGGGGGATAATGACGGTGCAAGTGAGGGGAGAGGGAGAAGGGAGAAGAGGGGAGAGGGGCGGAGAGAAGGGCATGAGGGGGATAAGGGAGGGGTGAGGGGGGAAAGAGGGGAGGGGGATAAGGGAAGGAGGGTGAGGAGAGAAGGGGGGGGGTGAGGGAGTAACAGGGAGAAGGGGGGGGTCCATACCCGTCTGGGGGTGTCGAGCATTCGGGCATCGCGTCGAGCCGCCCGCATGCTCGCCAGCCAGCTGTTCTGCGCCGTGAAGTACCCCCGCCCAGCGCTGTGACGTCAGCCATATGCACAATGGGCATGACCCGTGCCTGACGTCACCCCCAAGTAGACTATTATCTGAATGATGGCCGATTAGGAAAAGGGGAGATGCAACAAGACCTGGGTGTCATGGTACACCAGTCATTGAAAGTAGGCATGCAGGTGCAGCAGGCTGTGAAGAAAGCGAATGGTATGTTAGCATTCATAGCAAAAGGATTTGAGTATAGGAGCAGGGACGTTCTACTGCAGTTGTACAGGGTCTTGGTGAGACCACACCTGGAGTATTGCGTACAGTTTTGGTCTCCTGATCTGAGGAAAGACATGCTTGCCATAGAGGGAGTACAGAGAAGGTTAACCAGACTCATTCCTGGGATGTCAGGACTTTCATATGAAGAAAGACTGGATAGAATCGGCTTGTACTCGCTAGAATTTAGAAGATTGAGGGGGGATCTTATAGATACTTACAAAATTCTTAAGGGGTTGGACAGGCTAGATGCAGGAAGATTGTTCCCAATGTTGGGGAAGTCCAGAACAAGGGGTCACAGTTTAAGGATAAAGGGGAAATCTTTTAGGACTGAGATGAGAAAAACATTTTTCACAGAGAGTGGTGAATCTGTGGAATTCTCTGCCACAGAATGTAGTTGAGGCCAGTTCATTGGCTACATTTAAGAGGGAGATAGATGTAGCCCTTGTGGCTGAAGGTATCAGTGGGTATGGAGAGAAGGCAGGTACAGGATACTGAGTTGGATGATCAGCCATGATCATATTGAATGGTGGTGCAGGCTCAAAGGGCCGAATGGCCTGCTCCTGCCAGTCATATGTTTCTTTGACTGCCGGACTGCCCTGCCAGTCAATGCCACTGAGTCACGTGGGGGGTGCGATGCATCATGGGAACAAAGTCACGGACTGCTGGAGTAACTCAGCGGGTTGGGCAGCGTCTGTGTAGAATGTGGGTAAGAAGCCAAATGTCCTGAAACGTTACCCATAAATTTACACCAGCACTTTGTGCCTATCTTTGGCAGACACAAGGAACTGTAGATGCTGGTTCATAGGTAAGCGACTTTTCAGGTCTGCAGAAAACGTCCCCTTTCCGTGTACTCCACAGACGCTGCCCGACCCGCTGAGTGACTCCAGCACCCTGTGACCTTCTTCCCATGATGCATGCCCCCCCACCCCATGTGACTCTGCACAATGGCAAGGGCCGTGACGTCAGGGCGCCGTGCGAGCGGATGACATCACGGCGCAGGGCAGCTCATGTGCGGGCTTTGCGGCGCCCCCTCAACTCCTCCCCCCACACCCCCTCCCCCCACTTCACCTCTCACCCCCACATCCTTCCTCCTTCCCCCCACACCCCCTCCCCCCACTTCACCCCTCACCCTCACATTTCTCCACACTTCACCCCTCCCCCCACTTCACCCCCAAATCCCTCCCCCGCCGCAACAGCCCCTCCCCCCACTTCACCTCTCACCCCCACATCCCTCCCCCCACTTCACCCCCACACCCCCTCCCCTTCCCCACTTCACCCCTCACCCCCTCCCCCACCACGCTCCCCGCTCACCCCGTGCCCCATTTCACCCCTCATCCTCCTGCGCTCCAAGGATTAGAGTCCCAGCCTCCCCTTGTAGTTCACACCCTCTAGTCCTTTGTGTCCAAAGATCCTATAGCAGAGCTCCGCTATAGGATCTTTGTCTGTGTCTATCTTCTCCACAGTTACTGCCTGACTTTTCACCCCGCCCCGTGAGGCGGGTCCGGTTCTCCCAGAGGGGGGAAGGGGGAGGCCTGTGGAAGCGAGAGGGGGAGGTAGGGGGAGAAGGGAGAAGGGGAGGAAGAGGGAGGGGGAGGAGCCGCACCGACCTGGGGGCGCCGAGCACCCGGGGATCACGTCCAGCCGCCCGCACGCCCTGCGCCGTGACGTCAGCCGCACGGACGACCAGCGCCCTGACGTCCCGCCAATCCGAGGTTAGGAAGGCGGGGCTTAGGTGGCGGGGCTTGGGGCGGGGCTTACGACCGGGTTTGGGAGGCGGGGCTTAGGGCGGGGTCGAGCTTGCTTGTTAAACAACTATCGAGCTATAGACCTATCTATACATTTATCTAAGGTACACAAAATTGCTGGGGAAACTCAGCGGGTGCAGCAGCATCTATGGAGCGAAGGAAATAGGCGACGTTTCGGGCCGAAACCCTTCTTCAGACATTTATACATTTATACATTTATCTAGTTATGTATCAAACTATCTATATAGCAAGGAACTGCAGATGCTGGTTGAAACCGAAGATAGACATAAAATGCTGCAGCGTGGGTTCAAGGGGAAACGATTTAACAGGAATCTGAGGGGTAACTTTTTCACACAAAGGGTGGTGGGTGTATATGGAACGAGCTGCCAGAGGAGGTTGTTGAGGCTGAGACTACCCCAACATTTAAGAAACAGTTAGACAGGTACATGGATGGGACTGTACACAAAACTTCAGATGTGGTCTCACCAGAGCACTATACAACTGCACTCCTATACCTCTTTACTCCTATATGAAATCCTCTTGTTATGAAGGCCAACATTCCATTAGCCAACATTCCATTAGCTTTCTTCACTGCCTGCTGTACCTGTAAGCCAACTTTCAGTGATCGGTGTACAAGGACGCCCAGGTCTCGCTGCACCTCCCCCTTACCTAACCTAATCCCATTGAGATAATAATCTGCTCCTTTGTTTTTGCCGCCAAAGTGGATAACCTATATTATACTGCATCTGCCCACTCACTCAACCTGTCCAGGTCACCCTGCAACCTCCTAACATCCTCTTCACAGTTCACACTGCACCCAGCTTCGTGTCATCCGCAAACTTGCTAGTGTTGCTCTTAATTCCCTCTTCCAAATCATTAATACATATGGTAAACAGTTGTGGCCCCAACACCGAGCCTTGGGGCACTCCACTCGCCATTACCTGCCATTCTGAAAAGGACCCGTTCACTCCTACTCTTTGCTTCCAGTCTGCCAACCAATTTTCTATCCATGTCAACACCCTACCCCCAATACCATGTGCTCTAATTTTAGTCACCAGTCTCCCGTGCGGGACCTTATCAAAGGCTTTCTGAAGTCTAGATACACTACATCCACTGGCACTTCATCCATTTTACTTGTCACATCCTCAAAAAATTCCAGAAGATTAGTTAAGCATGATTTCCCTTTCATAAATCCATGTTGACTTGGACTAATGCTTTTACTGCTATCCAAATGCCCCATTATTATCTCTTTAATAATTGACTCCAGCATCTTTCCCACCACCGAAGTCAGGCTAACTGGTCTGTAATTCCCCGTTTTCTCTCTCGCTCCTTTCTTGAAAAGTGGGATAACATTAGCTATCCTCCAATCCACAGGAACTGATCCTGAATCTATTGAACATTGGAAATGATCACCAATGCGTCCACTATTTCTAGAACCACCTCCCTGAGGAACCTGGGATGCAGACCATCAGGTCCAGGGTATTTATCATCCTTCATTCCCATTAGCCTACCCAATACCATTTCTCGCCTAATGAAAATTTCTTTCAGTTCCTCTACCCCCTTAGATCCTCTGTCCTCCAGTACATCTGGGAGATTGTTTGTGTCTTCCTTAGTGAAGACAGATCCGAAGTACCTATTCAACTCTTCTGCCATTTCCTTTTTGTCCATAATAATTTCACCCGTGTCTGCCTTCAAGGGACCCACAATTGACTTTGCTACTCTTTTTCCCTTAACATATCTAAAGAAGCTTTTACTGTCCTTCTTTATATTCCTGGCCAGCTTCCCTTCATACTTCATCTTTTCAGCCCATAAACATTGCCCGTTTTGTTTCCTTCTGTTGTCCTATGAAAGTTTCCCAATCCTCTGGCCTCCGGCTACTCTTTGCTGTGTTATACATCTTTTCTTTTAGTTTTATTCTATCCCTAACTTCTCTTGTCAGCCACAGTTGCCTCCTACTCCCCTTAGAATCTTTCTTCCTTTTTGGGATGAAATGATCCTGCGTCTTCCGGATTATTCTCAGAAATTCCTGCCATTGCTGTTCCACCGTCATTCCTGCTAGGATCCCTTTCCAGTCTACCTTGGCCAGCTTCTCTCTCATGCCTTCATAGTCCCCTTTGTTCAACTACATCACTGACACTTCCGATTTAACCTTCTCCTTCTCAAATTGCAGACTAAAACTAATCATATTATGATCACTACATCCAAGCGGTTCCTTTACCTCGAGTTCTCTTATCACATCTGGTTCTTTGGACACCACTAAATCCAGAATTGCCTTTTCTCTGGTCGGCTCCATTACAAGCTGCTCTAAGAATCCTTCTCGGAGGCATTCTACAAACTCTCTTTCTTGGGGTCCTGAACCAACCTGATTTTCCCAGTCTACCTGCATATCGAAATCCCCCATCACCACAGTGGCATTACCTTTGTTACATGCCAGTATTAACTCCTGCTGCAACTTACACCCTACATCCGGGCTACCATTTGGGGGTCTATAGATAACACCAAATAGTGTCTTCTTGCCTTTACAATTCCTCAACTCAATCCAGTGACTCTATCTCGTCAGTCCCTATGTCTTCCCTCGCAAGGGATTGAATTCCATCCCTCACCAGCAGAGCTACCCCCCCTCCTCTGCCCACCTGCCTGTCCTTTCTATAGGATATATAACCCTGAATATTGTTCCCAGGCCCGATCCTCCTGCAGCCAAGTCTCAGTAATCCCCACAATGTCATATCTACCAACCTCTAACTGAGCCTCAAGCTCATCTACTTTACTTCTTATACTTCACGCATTCATATAAAATACTTTTAATTCCATGTGCATCTCACCTTTCGCATCAATCCCTATTACTCTTGGCCATACTCTCCTATCTCTTTGTGAGCTTCCTTTCCCGTTAATTCTGAGGTCATTAACCATCCCTTTACTCTCTTTCCCTTTAACTCCATCCTCGACTATCCCATTTGACACCCCACACCCCTTTTTCAGTTTAAAACCACCCGTGTAGCAGTGGCGAACCTGCCTGCCAGAATGCTGGTCCCCCACCTGTTAAGATGCAATCCGTCCCTTTTGCACAGTTTACTCTTACTCCAAAACATTTACAATAAATTAATAATTTAGATGAAAGGATTACAAGTAACATTAGCAAATTTGCAGATGCCACAAAGCTGGGTGGCAGTGTGAACTGTGAGGGGGATGCTATGAGAATGCAAGGTGACTTGGACATGTTGGGTGAATGGGCAGATGCATGGCAGATGTGGTTTAATGTGGATAAATGTGAGGTTATCCCCTTCGGTAGCAAAAACAGGAAGGAAGCTTATTATCTAAATTGTGTCAAGTTGGGAAAAGGGGAAGTACAACGGGATCTGGGGTCCTTGTTCATCAGTCAAAGAAATTAAGCATGCAGGTACAGCAGGCAGTGAAGAAAGCGAATGGCATGTTGGCCTTCATAACAAGAGGAGTTGAGTATCGGAGCAAAGAAGTCCTTCTGCAGTTGTACAGGGTCCTAGAGAGACCACACCTGGAGTATTGTGTGCAGTTTTGTTCTCTAAATTTGAGGAAGGACATTCTTGCTATTGCGGGAGTGCAGCATTGGTTCACAATGTTAATTCCCGGGATGGCGGGACTGTCATATGCTGAGATAATGGAGCGGCTGGGCTCTGGAATTTAGAAGGATGAGAGGGTATCTTATTGAAACATATAAGATCATTAAGAGTTTGGACACGTTAGAGGCAGGAAACATGATCCCGATGTTGGGGGATTTCAGAACCAGGGCCCACAGTTTAAGAATAAGTGGTAAGCCATTTAGAACGGAGATGAGGAAACACTTTTTGCATGTAGGGCCTACTCCTGCACCTATTGTCTATTGACTAGGTAAAATTAAGCCAAGGATGACCCACATAGGCCAAATTATTCACTGGATTGGGCTGAACTAGGCCCAGGAAGGACGGGGAGTGCAGACCTGAGTCCAATCAGGCCAGGGAGGGCTGAACTAGGCTCAGCAATGCCAGGGAGGCCTGGACTGGCCACAACAAGGCTCAGGATGGCTGAGTGAGGGGTGAGAATGAAAGAGGGCGGAGAGAGGGGGAGAGACAATAGGTGTGGGAGTAGGCCATTCGGCCTTTCGATCGCCATTTACTGTGATCATGGCTGATCATCCCCAATCAGTACCACGTTCCTGCCTTCTCCCCATATCCCTTGACTCCGCTATCTTGAAGAGCTCTATCGAACTCTCTCTTGAAAGCCTCCATAGAATTGGCCTCCACTGGCATCTTAAGTACTGAGAGAGGGGGGAGAGAGAGGGAGGATAGAGAGAGAGGGGGAGAGAGAGAGTTGGGGCTGAGAGACTATTTCCGTGCTGATTTAGAGGGATATGGGCGAAATGTGGGCAGGTGTAGAGGGATGAGCATCTTTTGACCTCCATCTTCCCTGTCGCCAGATAGTTGAAACTCCGAACTTTCGACGCAAAGACGGAAACAGCCTCGAGAATTGGGTCACCCTCTCATCTGCTTGCAAGAAGAACAACAGAGGTACAGAGCGGAAACATGCCCTTCGGCCCATCGAGTCTGCACCGACCAGCGATCGCCCGTTCACACATTAGTTTAGTTTAGACATTCAGCGCGGAAACAGGAAAGATGTCGTCAAGCTGGAAAGGGTTCGGAGAAGATTTATGAGGATGTTCCCAGGACTAGAGGGGCCTGAGCTGCATGGAGAGGTTGGGGCAGGCAAGGACTCTATTCCTTGGACCGCAGGAGGATGAGGGGTGATCTTATAGAGGTGTACAAAATCACTAGAGGAATAGATCGGGTAGACGCACAGAGTCTCTTACCCAGAGTAGGGGATCAGAGGACATAGGTTTAAGGTGAAGGGGGAAAGATTTAATAGGAAACTGAGGGGCAACTTTTCCATACAGAGGGTGATAGGTATATGGAACGAACTGCTGGAGGAGGTAGTTGAGGCAGGGACTATCGAAACGTTTAAGAGACACTTGGACAGGTACATGGATAGGAGAGGTCAGGTGGGACTAGTGTAGATGGGGCATGTTGGCCGGCGTGGGCAAGTTGGGCTGAAGGGCCTATTTCCGCGCTGAGTGACTCTGTGTGCCTCTTCCTCTGCCCACCCCCCCTCCCCCCCCCACCCCCACCCTCTCTCTCCCTCTCGCTCTTTCCCTCCCTCCCTCCCTCCTCCTCCCCTCTCTCGCTCTTGCCCTCCCTCTCTGTCTCTCCCTACCTCTCTATTCTCTCTCTCTATCCCTCTCTCTCTCTGTATCTGTCTATCTCAATATCTCTCTCTCTATTTCCCTCTCTCCCCCTCTATTTATCTATCTCTCTCTCTATCTCTCTCTCTCTATATATATATATATCTCGCTCTATCTTTCTACCTCTCCGTTCTATCTCGCTATCTCCCCCTCTCCCCCTACCTCTCTCTCTCTCTATATATATATATATATATCTGTTTCTCTCTATTTCTCTGTTTCTCTCTCTGTCTCTCTCTCTGTCTGTCTCTATGTTTCTGTCTCTGTCTCTCTTTCTCTCTATCTCTCTTTCTGTCTCTCTGTCTCTATCTCTCTGTCTCTCTCTATCTCCCTCTCTGTCTCTGTCACTCTCTATATATATCTCTATCTCTTTCTCTGTCTGTCGCTATCTCTCTCTCTATTTCAAATTTTTTTGGCTGGCTCTATCTGGCTCTCTCTCTCTCTGTCTCTACCTCTCTCTCAGTCTCTATATCTCTCTATCTCTGTCTCTTTCTCTCTCTCTCTGTCTCTACCTCTCTATCTCTGTCTCTCTCTCTCACTCTCTGTCCCTGACAACCGTTGCCAGGGAGGAGGGCTGTCTCTCCGAGGGGCGGTTCTTTGTGACGTCGGGGCCGGGGGAAGCGGAACGTGCTCCCATTGGCCGCTGGCGCTGCCCGTCAGTGGGGGGCGGGTCACGTGAGTCGGGCCGACAGGACAGGACGAGGCCTCCGCTCATCACCGGCAGCTCAGGTGGGAACATTTGCCGCCGCCGCTCGGCCCCGCGTCCATTCCCCACCCCCTCCCCTCCTCCCTTCCCGAGGGCGATCCTGCGGCCGCCGACCCGAGGAGCCGGAGCCCGATGCGTGGGGGGGGGGGGGGGGGGGGGGGGTTGGTGTGAGTGAGTCAGGTCTGGGCGCTCTCTGGTCCTCCGACTGTAGCGCCCTCCTGGCGGCGGGATTGGCGGTGACGTCAGGCGCCGGTCGTGCGCGCCGTGCGTGTGCAGGGCGGGGGTACGTCACAGTGCAGGGCGGGGGTACGTCACAGTGCAGGGCGACGGTACGTCATGGTGGCAGGGCGGGGGTACGTCACAATGCAGGGTGGGGGGGGGGGCGTCACACGGCAGGGTGGGGGTACGTCACAATGCAGGTCGGGGGTACGTCACAATGCAGGGTGGGGTGCGTCAATGTGCAAGGTCGGGGGTACGTCACAGTGCTGGGCGGGGGCACGTAACGTCACAGCGCAGACCCTCTCTCCTGTCCTCCCTTCTCCCTCCCCCTCACTTCCACTGCCCTCATTCCACTTCCCCACTTGCCTCCTCACCACCTCTCCACTCCTTCCCCCTGCCCCCTCAGCCCCTCCTTCACCCCGCATCCCTCTCCCTCCCCCTCTCTCACCCCCTCATCCTCTCCCCTTCCCCCTCCCCATCCTCCCCTTCAAACACTAGTAATGTTCACGGGTCAGTAATGTCCTGTTTGCCCCTGTGTTGACCCTCTGCGTTCCCCTCCTGCAGGGTTTAGGAGCCGTTGCTGTGGACGGAGAGAAGGGGATGTGAGCGGCCATTGAAGGCGGCTAGGGTGCTGGTGAGCCCCTTCCCCACCTGCTCGGTGTGCGGGCTAAGCTTTGAGGGGCTGAGCTGCGACGGAGGAGCACATGGCCGGGCACAACAAGGAGAAGCGTTATGAGTGTGACGTGTGTGGCAAGGCCTTGCAGCACCCGAGCCAGCTGGAGGCCCACCGGCGGGTGCACACGGGAGAACGGCCCTTCGACTGCTCGGAGTGCGGCAAGAGCTTCACCAGCTACAGCAGTCTACTGCAGCACAAAAGTGTACACTCAGGCGAGAGGCCCTTCACCTGCTCCGACTGCGGCAAGAGCTTCACGAGGGCGTATGACCTGAAGATCCACCGGCAAGTGCACATGGGCTTGAAGCCCTATGGCTGCTTCGCCTGTGGCAAGAGCTTTGCCCGGTTGTCGGGGCTGCAGGTGCACCGGCGGGTGCACAGCAGTGAGCGGCCCTTCACCTGCTCTGACTGCGGCAAAGGCTTCAAGTCATCAACGGACCTCAAGGTGCACAGGCGCCTGCACACCGGGGAGCGGCCCTACACCTGCGCCCAGTGTGGCAAGGGCTTCACCCAATTCCCCCACCTGCTGTCCCACCAGCGCACCCATACTGGCGAGCGCCCCTACACCTGCGGCCAATGCGGCAAGGGCTTCACGCAGTCCACCCACCTGCTGTCCCACCAGCGCACCCACACTGGCGAGCGCCCCTACACCTGCGCCCAGTGCGGTAAGGGATTCACCCGCTCCAGCTACCTGCTGGTGCACCAGCGCACCCACACCAGCGAACGCCCCTACACCTGCGCCCAGTGCGGCAAGGGCTTCACCCACTCCACCAGGCTAGTGTCCCACCAGCGCACCCACACCAGCGCGTGTCCCTACACCTGCGCCCAGTGCGGCAAGGGCTTCACCCACTCCAACAGGCTGGTGTCCCACCAGCGCACCCACACCGGCGAGTGCCCCTACACCTGCGCCCAGTGCGGCAAAGGCTTCACCCAGTCCAGCTACTTGCTCGAGCACCAGCGCACCCACACCGGTAAACGCCCGTACACCTGCACCCAGTGCGGAAAGGGCTTCACCAACTCCACCAGGCTACTGTCCCACCAGCACACCCACACCAGCGAGCACCCCTACACCTGCGCCCAGTGCGGCAAGGGCTTCACCCAGTCCAGCAACCTGCTGGTGCACCAGCGCACCCACACTGGCGAAAGCCCCTACACCTGTGCTCAGTGCGGCAAGGGCTTCACGTGCTCCACCAGCCTGCTGTCCCACCAGCGGGTGCACGCCAGCGACCGTCCCGTCCCCAGCCCCGTGTGTGGAGAGCGCTGTGCCATGGCCTCCAACCCTCTGTCTCAGCAATGTGTGCACACCAGTGGCCAGCCCTACGACTGTCCGTTCTGCGGTGAGGCGTTTGACAGCTCGCGAGGGTTACGGCAGCACCGGCGGACCCACACCGGCGAGTGGCTGTTCCCACTGCAGCAAGCGATTCAAGAGAGCACAGGAGCTTCGGGAGCACCAGCGGATACACAACGGAGAGAGACCCTTTGTGTGCGCTGAATGTGGCAAGGGTTTCACCTGCATGTCCAGCCTGTGGCAGCACCGGCCTATGCACAGCGGTGAGCGCACCTACCCCTGCCCGTCCCGTGGTAAAGGCTTCACCCGCCTTGACCACCTGCTGGAGCACCGGCGAGTCCACACCGGCCAGCGCCCCTTCACCTGCCCACTCTGTGGCAAGGCCTTTGCCCGCTCCTCCAGCCTGCTGGCACACCGCCACGTGGATAAGCACTGTTTAGGTAGACACAAAATGCTGGACGGAATGGGTAACGTTTCAGCTCGAGACCCTTCTTCAGTCTCGACCCGAAACGTCACTCATTCCTTTTCTCAAGAGATGCTGCCTGTCCCGCTGAATTACTCCAGCATTTTGTGTTCCTGTTTGTAAACCAGCGTCTGCAGTTCCTTGATTTCAAACCATTCTGGTTAACCATCTCTGCACCTTCCCCAAAGCCTCCACATCAGTCCTGTCATGGAGTGACCAGAACTGTATGCAATACTCCAAATGCTACCTGACCAATGTCCCTCAAAGCTGCACATTCCTGTTTAAGAAGGAACTGCAGATGCTGGAAAATCGAAGGTACACAAAAAATCTGGAGAAACTTAGCAGGTGCAGCAGCATCTATCGAGCGAAGGAAATAGGCAACGTTTCGGGCCGAAACCCTTCTTCAGACTCGTTTCGGACCGAAACCCTTCTTCAGAAGAAGGGTTTCGGCCCGAAACGTTGCCTATTTCCTTCGCTCCATAGATGCTGCTGCACCCGCTGAGTTTCTCCAGCTTTTTTGTGTACATATACATTCCTCTCTCTTTAGATCAAACCCTTTTATCTCCTGATATTCTCTTGCCTCTGTCACTTACTCCACTCATCTGTTAACATTGTGTCAGTCTGAAGAAGGGTCCCGACCTGAAACGTCACCTATCCATGTTCTCCAGAGATGCTGAGTTACACCAGCACTCTGTGAAATGTCACCTATCCATGCTGCCTGACCTGCCAAGATACTCCAGCACTCTGTGTTTGGTCCATATTCCTCCAAATCAGTCCTATCCATGTACCTGTCTAACTGTTTCTTAAATGTTGGGATAGTCCCAGGCTCAACTACCTCCTCTGGCAACTTGTTCCGTACAACCACCACCCTTTGTGTAAAAAAGTGAACCCTCAGATTCCTATTAAATCTTTTCCCCTTCATCTTGAACCCATGTCCTCTGGTCCTCGATTCCTCCACTCTGGGCAAGGGATTCTGTGCATCTAACTAAATTGTGTTCCATATAAGATTCCAGCATCTGCAGTCTTTTGTGTCTCCCTCACCTATATCCACCTATCACTTCTGCAGAAGGGTCTCGACCTGAAACGTCACCCATTCCTTCTCAAGAGATGCTGCCTGTCCCGCTGAGTTACTCCAGCATTTTGTGTCCACCTATCACTTATAGAAACATAAAAAATAGGTGGAGTAGGCCATTCGGCCCTTCGAGCCTGCACCGCCATTCAATATGATCCTGGCTGATCATCCAACTCAGTATCATGTACCTGCTTTCTCTCCATACCCCCTGATCCCTTTAGCCACAAGGGCCACATCTAACTCCCTCTTAAATATAGCCAATGAACTGGCCTCAACTACATTCTGTGGCAGATAATTCCAGAGATTCACCACTCTCTGTGTAAAAAATGTTTTTCTCATCTCAGTCCTAGAAGAGTTCCCCTTTATCCTTAAACTGTGACCCCTTGTTCTGGACTTCCCCAACATCAGGAACAATCTTCCTGCATCTAGCCTGTCCAACCCCTTAAGAATTTTGTAAGTTTCTATAAGATTCCCCCTCAATCTTCTAAATTCTAGTGAGTACAAGCCGAGTCTATCCAGTCTTTCTTCATATGAAAGTCCTGACGTCCCAGGAATCAGTCTGGTGAACCTTCTCTGTACTCCCACTTGCCATGCTTTGTCCAGCCCCCACGTCTATTTTCCAGCTTCCTCCCCCCACCCTCTACAATCAGTCTGAAGATGGGTCCTGACTCAAAAAATCATCTGGCCATTCCCTCTAACACTGTAGAGGGAAGGGAATCTAAGGCGATGACTCCCACCTTTCCTTTCCAACTTTCTCCACTCCCCACACGAAGCAGTCGGAAGAACATTCACACCAAGTTGGCGGCTCTCCGCCTCAGGACCTTGCGGAGATACCTGTACTCAGGGCATCCTCCCAGGTTGCACGTGCTGGCGACGCACTTTTTCCAACGGGGCCGCTGCCTTCAATGAGGTACGTGGATCTCGATGGTGGGCGTCAGCCGTGCGGTCCTGATGTGGATGCCCGGCGTTTACAGGGACTTGATGAGAGTCTGGAACCTGGTTGCCGTCGAACAGGCCCTCCCTCCGATGGCGGAGGGTGACGGCCCGGGGGTGAGAGCAGCCGACCCTTGTCCCGCCCCACCGGATGTTGGAGGGGCTCAAACGTGTGGAGTACTTGCGGTTGAGCAAACCCACGCTCAGCCGGAAGTATTCGTTGGACCCAGGCGCCGTAATCCTTCCTGGGAGCCGGTCCCACACAACTTGAGCTGCCTTTCCTCGACTCCCTTCGAGATGCAGGGAGGCGTGTCTTGTACGGGCTCCTCCTCCTCACCCTGCACATCCTCGCCTTCATCCACCAAGTGGCGGTCGTTGTTGCCTTCCGGTCACGAGGGGGAGTCCCGGTGGGGGTCCCCTATGCAGGGATTCTGCCCCTCTACATTGGGGACCTGGGGTGGAGGGTATTGCACCGAGTATTTCCCTGCAACATGTTTCTCGTGGTTAGACAAAAATGCGGGTGCAGCAGCATCTATGGAGCGAAGGAAATAGGTAACGTTTCGGGCCAAAACCCTTGGAGTGTGGGGAGGGGGGAGGGGCGGGAAGAAGAAAGGAAAAAGGAAGAGGAGGAGCCCGAGGGCTGAGGTAAAGCTGAGAAGGGGAGGAGACAGCAAGGGCTACCGGAATTGGGAGAATTCAATGTTTATACCACTAGGGTGCAGACTGCCCAAGCGGAATATGAGGTGCTGCTCCTCCAATTTCCGGTGGTGCTCATTCTGGCCATGGAGGAGGTCCAGGGCAGAGAGGTCGGATTCGGAATGGGAGGGGGAGTTGAAGTGCTGAGCCACCGGGAGATCAGGTTAGTTAATGCGGACCGAGAGGATGTGTTCGGCGAAACGATCGTCAGGCCTACGCTTGGTCTCACCGATGTAGATCAGCTGACATCTAGAGCAGCGAATGCAATAGATGAGGTTGGAGGAGTTGCAAGTGAACCTCTGTCGCACCTGGAACGACTGCTTGGGTCCTTGAATGGAGTCGAGGGGGGAGGTAAAGCGCCAAGTGTAGCATCTGCGGTTGCAAGGGAAAGTGCCTGGGGAGGGGGTGGTGCGGGAGGGAAGGGAAGAATTGACAAGGGAGTAACGGAGAGGGCAGTCATCCTGGGAGCAGATGCGGCGTAGATGGAGGAATTGGGAGTAGGGGATAGAGTCCTTACATGAAGCAGGGTGGGAAGAAGAGTAGTCTAGATAGCCATGGGAGTCAGTAGGTTTATGGTGGATGTCTCTCGGTTCACAGACTCGCCAGCCGCCTGCCACTTTTGCGGGCTGGAAGAGTCTGTGTAGCACGTGTATATGGAGTGCGTGAGGCTGCAGCCACTGTTCCAATACCTGAAGGTGCTGCACCTTGCCTTCTGGCTGCATAATTCACCCACCATCCTTACCTTTGGACACCCTGTGCGTAGGGGAGAGGGTAGGGCTGAAGGTGTCTTGGTTGGGTTGCTCCTGGGCCTGGCCAAGCTGGACATCCGCGAGTCACGGCGCCAGGCGGTGGAGGGCTTTACCCGAGCCGGCCGTCTGCCCCTTTTTCGGGGTTACGTCCATGCCCGGGTGGGGTTAGAAAGGAATACGCCCTGTCCACAGGAACCCTGGGGGAGTTCCGGGACCGCTGGGCTCCGCAGGGTGTTGAATGCATCCTCAATAAGGATTGTAACATAGTTGTATAGTGATTTATTAAGGTTATTTGTTTGTATTGTATTATGGTGGTGGGTGCTGGTGTGTTTTATTTTAGTGTAAATATTATTTTTTAATAATTGAATATATTTTTTGATTAAAAATTTGTTCAATTGGTCAGGACCCTGAAGAAGGGTCCTGACCTAGAATATTGCCTGTCCATGCTCTCCAGAGGTACAAGTTACTACAGGAGATTGTGTCTCTTTTTGTAAACCAGCATCTGCTGTTCTTTGTACCTAGACTAGGCGTGCATTTCACCCTACAACTGCGCTCTGCCCGCTGGATCTCCCGGTTGCCAATCGGAACTTCCCACTCCCACGCTGATCTTTCTGTCCTGGGCCTCCTCCATTGCCAGAATGAGGTAACAAGCAAACTGGAGGAACAGCACCTCATAGTTGACAGCCCAATGACATGAACATTGAATTCTCTAAATTAAGGAGACTCCCCCCTCCTAACCAATTCCTGGAGTCTATCCCGACCTCATCTCTTTTTTCCAGCTTTCTCCGCCGACTCCATTCGTCCAAAGAAGGGCCAGACGCACCACATTTAGGAATAAGGGGTAAGCATTTAGAACGAAACATTTAGAACACTTTTTCACACCCAGAGTTTTGAGTCTGGAATTGTCTGCCTCAGAGGACAGTGGAGGCCGGTTCTCTGGATGCTTTCAAGAGAGAGTTAGATAGGGTTCTTAAAGGTAGTGCAGTCAGGGGATATGGGGTGCAGGCAGGAATGGGGTACTGATTAGGGATGATCACATTGAATGACAGTGCTGGCTCAAAGGGCCGAATGGCCTACTCCTGCACCTATTGTCCATTCGCCTCCAAAGTGCCGGAAGAACTCAGCAGGTCAGCCATTGGTGGTGGGAAACGGATAGAGAAGTGTTCCTAATATAAGCCCTCCTTGGTCCTGTCAAGGGCAGGAGGGCAGACAATCAACAGTGCCAGCATCTTCTCATTCATACTGTACCCAAGTGAAAATGAAAAAGTGGGCCAAGCTGCTCTCATCCGACAGCTCACAGTCGGCTGCCACTAGCCCAAAATCATAAAGGCATTTTAAAGTTTTTTTTAAAGAAAGTCTTGGTGCATTTGTGCTTTACGTAACAAATAAAGCAAGTTTTTTCCTGATCTCACTGTGTTCTTTGGACTTCTTCAGAATTCATGTTGTGCTATCAACAATGAAAGAAAATGCCAACCATCTCCAGAAATGATAAGAAATTATTCTCGCCTCCATGCATATCTGAAGCCGTAGGCAGTCGGACACCTCCCCACGACTTCAAAGATAGTTCCTGCACTTGGTAATATCGTTTGGCCGCTGTTGTATTTTATTTGTTTAATGGATTTGATTAGATTAGGAAATGTTTCCTTTCTACAAGGGTCTTTCCTCTGAGGAGTTTCTAATAGCAACGTGCCCACTCTTGCTTTTGTGAAGAGAGTGACGATTTGTCCTGCAAGGTATGACTGACAAATAATGGATTAGCTGTACAAAATAAGATCCATTGATTCAATTGTGGTCAAATCCTAGTGAACACTGTCACCTTTTTCTAATGCAACCGTCATAGCGGGGATCACCGTCCTCGGCAGGAGTCCAGCTAAACACTAAGCGGACACAAGTTGTGTGCTTGAGACGTGTTTTAATCGGTAAGCTACTGATCCCTACTCCCCAAATGGACACGGGCGATGCCCGACCTTGAATACCCTAAGGGTCAACCTCATGACCTGCGCGTCCCACACCGAGACACTTAACTCCTCCCTCCAGAGCAGAGGGTTCGCTCTGCCAGTGACCTACCACCAGGTGCCGCCACATTACCCCCCACCGCCCCAGAACCGGAGGTGGGATACCAAACGAGGCCGCCAGATTGCGTAGATACATTCCCTCACACAGGGGACTTGACCGGTCCAGAATAATTCAAGGGGACCCAGGACGGCGGGTGCCCGCGACGGGGAGGTTGAGCCATCTGTACTGGCTCGCTCAGGTGCAGGTGGGCTGGCTTTAAACGAGCCACAGATAGTTTCCTGCCGGCCCCCCATGTTCGAGACGAATGTCGTGTGTCCATGCTGCAGCACCCGAAAGGGACCTTCATAAGGGCGACGTGTGGGCGTCATGTCACAGAAAGACGTACGGACAGTCCACCAGCGCCGGTGGCACATGGGATGGGGCCACCCCATGACTAGACGTCGGGACAGGAGCCAGGGCGCCAACCCTCGCCCGCAAGTGGACCAACACAGATGATGGCGGTTCCCGGGACCCACAAGCGGCCGGGACAAACTCCCCGGGACGGTGAGCGGAGCGCCATACACTAATTCCGCCTAGGACGATGACAAATCCTCCTTGGGGGCAGTCTGAATCCCCAGCAGGACCCACAGCAACTCATCCATCCACTTAGGGCCCGTGAGACGAATCTTCAGGTCATCCTTCAGACGGCGGTGGAACCGCTCCACCAACCCATGTAACTGGGGATGCTACGATGGTACGTTGTCGAATGGTGGAGCTGCGTCCCCAGGAACCTGGAGCGGGCCACCCAATCACCCAGGAGTGTACGAGCGCACGACCGGGCGGAAGTGTCCATGAGCGGGATGGCCTCCGGCCACCACGTACAATGGTCCACCACCGTCAGTAGTTGCGAAACACCCCGGGACGGAGGCACCGGTCCCACGATGTCCACGTGCACGTGGTCGAACCGACGGCGTTGAACCGGCGGCCGGACGTGTTGATGGACCTTAGACGTTTGGCACGGAATGCACGCCCGGACCCGGCGTCTGACTTGCTTCCGCAGCCTGTGCCGTATAAAGCTTATGGCCACCGTGGCCCGGATAGACGGGTGGGCCAGCCCGTGGATGACATCGAACACGCGACGGCGCCAGGCCATCAGAACAACAGGCCCGTGGACACATCGCGCAGGACCCGAGGGACCCAACCGCACATCGTCCAGCACCAAACCCGGGATCGCCGTGCCGTACACCGGCATCTCTTCATCCGGCAGCTGCGCCGCAGCCAAGGTGGAGGAGTCTATTCCGGAGGCCGGTTTGAGAGCGGCTGCGATCGCGGGGCGGGACAAGGCGTCTGCATCCAGGTTAGATTTACAATACAAATTTATTGTCATTTGAGCCCCAGTGAGACTCAAACGAAATTCTGTTTCCACAACCATACAAACAAAGACAATGTCCTACAGACATACACACAATTAAGTTCACACAAACATCCATCACAGTGAACCCACTGTGATGGAAGGTAAAGTCTTTTCTCTCCCCTGCTCTCCATGTCTCTCCCGATGTCCAAGCCCCAGGCGGGTGATGATAAGTCCCACGGCCATTTTAGGCCGTGCCGGGCGATTTACGGCCGGCCGCTCCCGGGTCTAGAAAGTCTCGAAGTTGGAGCCCCCGTCGGGGCGCTGTAATGGCCCACGGCCATGAAGCCGTGCCGGGTGATGGACGTCCCGCCTCCGGGTCCGTTCCAACCCCGCGACAACGGGCTGGAGAAGTCCGCGTTGCCGGAGCTCCGGGAAGCGGTCTCTCGGTCATCCCCCCGGACCCGCGAGCTCCCGATGTTCCCGTCCACACCGGACCTGCGGGGCTGGCGTTGCTGGAGCCTCCGAGCCCCGGAGTCGAGTCGCAGCAGCGAGTCACCACCGCTCCCCACGCTCCGAGGTCGGCCAGCCCCACGATGGTGAGTAGTCCGCAGCTCCACAGCTCCGCGACTCCCGAGCCCCCGGTCGTTCAGGTTGGAGGCCGCTCCACGGTGCTAGGCCCCAACGACACGGAGACCCACAGGGAAAAGGTCGGGTCTCCCGTACAGGGAAGAGATTATAACGGTTTCCCCCCCCCCCCCCCCCCCCCCCCCCCCCCCCCCCCCCCCACATATACACATTTAAAATCAAGCTTAAAAACACAAACACTACATTTAACTAGACAAAAATAAAAAAAAACTCCGAAATAGACGTTAGCTGGCGCTGCTGCCGGGCAGACCAACGGTCTGAGACCTTGGCAAATGTGAAGCTGAGGGGCTTATGGTCCGTGAAGGCTACAAATTCCCGGGCCTCCAGGAAATACCGGAAATGCGAGCAACTCCCGGTCAGCCAGATGGACTGAGAAATCTTGTACATGGGGAATGGGGTAACGATTGGCAGTTGTCGCCTCATTCAGGCGGCGGTAGTCACCACAAGGTCCCCAGCCCCCAGAGTCCTTCGGTACCATTTGCAGCGGGGAGGCCCATGGGTTGTTGGATGCCCATGGCCTCCATTTTCCGAGACACCGCCCTCGCTATCAGGAGCTTGTCGGGGACAATCCTGCGGGCGCGGGCGTGGAGCGGTGGACACGATGTAGAATATGGTGCAGCACACCATGTTTCGGGCTGGTCGAGTCGAACATCGGGGTCACAATGTCCGGAAACTCGGCCGGTATCTGCATACATATAGTCCACCTCCCCCACTGGGCTGTGGATTGGCGCGGCGGCGGCAGTAGGGACGTTGAAGCTTGGACAAGGTGTTGCCCCCTCACATCCACCAGGAGAGATTGCGCCCGCACGGAATCTGTGCCCAGCAACGGCTGGACCACGTCCGCAACAACGAATGGCCAGGTGAAGTGGTACGCACCAAAGATGATCGGGATAGTGTGGACGCCGTAAGTGGGGATGGAACTGCCGTTCACAGCGGTTAAGGGGGGGGGGGCGCATACCAGCACGCATATGTCCACTCCGGAAGGGGGGCAAAACACTGACCTCCGCCCCGGTGCCCACCAAGAACCTGAGCCCCGGAAACATAGAAAATAGGTGCAGGAGTAGAGGCCATTTGGCCCTTCGAGCCTGCACCCCCATTCAATATGATCATGGCTGATCATCCAACTCAGTATCCTGTATCTGCCTTCTCTGCATACCCCCTGATCCCTTTAGCCACAAGGGCCACATCTAACTTCCTCTTAAATATAGTCAAAGAACTGGCCTCAACTACATTCTGTGGCAGAGAATTCCACAGATTCACCACTCTCTGTGTAAAAAATGTTTTTCTCATCTCGGTCCTAAAAGACTTCCCCCTTATCCTTAAACTGTGACCCCTTGTTCTGGACTTCCCCAACATCGGGAATAATCTTCCTGCATCTAGCCTGTCCAACCTGTTAAGAATTTTGTACATTTCTATAAGATCCCCCCTCAATCTTCTAAATTCTAGCGAGTACAAGCCGAGTCTATCCAGTCTGTCTTCATATGAAAGTCCTGACATCCCAGGAATCAGTCTGGTGAACCTTCTCTGCACTCCCTCTCTGGCATGAATGTCTGTGAGGTCCAGAAACGAACACGGCTGGCGGTATTGACGGTATTTTCTTGGATCCTGCTCTGCCATCCTTCTCCTGTGCCACTTGTCTTGTTTGTGGCTCGTGTGCGTGGTCTTGGGTCGCTGGGCCATCCAGGGCGCTGAATCCATCCAGTCCAGCGATTCCGGGGATTCCAGTGATTCCAGGGCTTCCAACATGCCTATCTGCTGCTGGTCAGACAGCCGCAGCTTCGTTTCTTGGTTTCTTGGTCCTCCAAAATATTCCAAATTGAATTTAAACTGGAGGCGGTGAAGGGAGGGCTTAAGCCAGAAAAGGTTATTGGGAAGAAAAAGCTACTTTAAATGTAGTTGCATCTGGTTGGGTAACTATAGTTGGGTGGAGATTATTCCATGCTTTAATTGTGCGGGGGAAGAACAAATTGCTGTACACATCTGTCTTTGTAGCTGGGATCACAAATTGGATCGAATGCCCTCGTCTGCTCCTAATTGGTTTGGGTTTGGTGTAGGTCTTGTAATCTATGTCGAGCTGACCATTTAACATTTTGTAAAAACAGGTCAAACGGTGAGCTTCACGTCTGCCTTGGAGAGGGTTCCACCCCAGAGAATTCAGAAGTTTGGTGACACTCGCTTCTCTCTCATAGGTGTTAGTAACAAATCGAGCTGCCTGTCTTTGGACACGTTCGATGGAAGAAATGTTTTTATTTGTATATGGGTCCCATGCTGCAACTGCGTAGTCCAAATGAGGTCCAACGAGGGTGAAGTATAGCTTCTCCTTGACAGAAGTTGAACAATGATGAAAGTTGCGCCTCAGAAAGTTTAGGACATTTGAAGATAATAATAATAATAATAAATTTTATTTATTGGCGCCTTTCAAGAGTCTCAAGGACACCTTACAAAAATTTAGCAGGTAGAGGAAAAACATGTAAGGGGAATGAAATAAATAGTAGAGACATGACTAGTACACAAAGTAAATACAGAATTCAATACAAAACACAGTATGAGGCAATTAATGCACAGATGAAAAGGGACGGCACGTGGGGCTAAGGATAGGCAGAGGTGAAGAGATGGGTCTTGAGGCGGGACTGGAAGATGGTGAGGGACACGGCCTGGGAGCTGCCTGGAGAAGGCTCTGTCCCCAAAACTGCGGAGGTTGGACTTGTGGATGGAGAGGAGACCAGCTGATGTGGATCTGAGGGACCGTGAGGGTTGGTAGGGGGTGAGGAGGTCAGTGAGATATGGGGGGCCAGATGGTGGAGGGCTTTGTAGGTGAGGATCAGGATTTTGTAGGTGATCCGGTGGGAGATGGGAAGCCAGTGAAGTTGTTTGAGGACTGGAGTGATGTGATGCCAGGATTTGGTATGGGTGATGAGTCGGGCGGCTGCGTTCTGGACCAGTTGGAGTCGGTTGATGTAGGCGGAGCTGATGCCAAGGAGAAGTGAGTTGCAATAGTCCAGTCGGGAGGAGATGAAGGCATGGATGAGTCTTTCAGCAGCGGGCGGTGTGAGAGAGGGTCTGAGTTTGGCGATGTTGCGGAGATGAAAGAAGGAGGTTTTAATGACATGGCGGATGTGAGGCTCAAGGGAGAGGGTGGAATCAAAGATCACGCCAAAGTTGCGGGCCTGGGGAGATGGGGAGACAGTGGTGCCGTCGATGGTGAGAGTGGAGTTATTGATTTTGCTGAGTGTGGCTTTGGAGCCTATGAGGAGGAATTCTGTCATATCGCTGTTGAGTTTGCATCCAGGTTTTTATAGCTGACAAACAGGAGTTGATATGGGAGATGGGGGAGTTGTGGGGGGATTTGGTGCCAAGGTAGATCTGGGTGTCATCAGCGTAAACAGTGGAAGTCCAGATTGAAGTGGCGGAGTATCTGACCAAGGTGGAGGATGTAGATGATGAAGAGGAGGGGGCCGAGTACGGAGCCTTGGGGAACGCCTTGAGTGACTGTGGCTGTAGCAGAGGTGTGGTTGTGGAGAGAGATGAAGTGTGATCTGTTGGAAAGGTAGGAACGGAGCCAGCTGAGTGCAGAGCCTTCAATGCCGAGGTCTTTGAGTCTGGTGAGCAGGATGTTATGGTTCACTGTATCGAAGGCTGTGCTCAGGTCGAGGAGGATGAGGATGTTGAGGGAACCAGTGTCAGCAGAGGTGAGGAGGTCGTTGAGGACTTTGAGGAGAGCAGTTTCTGTGCTATGCAGGGGGCGAAAGCCAGATTGGAGGGGTTCAAGTAGGTTATACGCAAGGAGGTGGGAAAAAGTTGCGACGCAACGATACGCTCCAGGGTTTTTGAAAGAAAGGGGAGAAAGATAGTTTAATCTTCAAAGCTCGCTCCCGAGAGCTGCCGGCGGAGGTCTCACGGCAACTGCTGCAGGTAGGTGAATTCAAACAGTGGGCGGGGCAGGTGGTCGCCCATGAGAGTGAGCATCCCCTCATGAGTACCGAAGGCACCGGTCACCGAGCCCGCCCATGTTAAGGACCTGACAGGCGCTGCATTCAACTCTCCCCGTAGATCTGGAGCAGCAGCTCCTTGAGGCCTGCGTACCTACACACGACCGGCGGGTTATCGAGGAAAGGAATGACCCGACCGGCCGTCCACTGATCCGGAGCACTTACCACATAGTGGTAACGGGTCACGTCGGCTTTTACGCTGCGGATTTAGAACTGGGACTCGGCCTGTCGGATCCAAACCCCCAGCTGCGAGGTCCAGAATGTAGGCAGCCTCAGGGAGACCGCGTTGAGTTTGGCCTCATTGGACCCATACGCGCACACAAGCGCGCACACACCTGCACGTGCACACACACACACAAGCACACACGCATGCACACGCACGTACACGCACACACAAACATGCACACACACTCACTCACACATGCATACACACGCACGCACGCACATGCACACACACATGCACGCACACGCATACATGCACACACACACATGCACACACGCACACATACACGCGCATACACACACGCGCACATACACACGCACGCACGCACACACATGCAGACACAGATACACACACGCAAGCACACGCAGACACGCACACACAAGCTCACCTTGTTAACAGTGACTGTCTATGTGTAGAAGTGGTTTAACATGCTTTAAATGGGTTAATGCCCGCTCCCCTCTCTCTCCCCCTCTCTCTCCCTCTCCTTCCCCCTCTCCCTACCCTCTTCCGTCTATCTCCTCCCTCTTTCTCTCCCCCTTGCTTCTATATTTGAACTGAGAGAGAGAGGGGGGGGGGGGGAGGGAGAGTGAGAGGGGGAAAGAGAGAAGGGGCTGAGAGAGAGGGGGGAAAGAGTAAGAGGGGGGGAAGGAGAGAGAGGGGGAAAGAGAAGGGGAAGGGGGAGAGGGGGAAGAGAGAGGGAGGGCAAGGGAGGGTCAGAGAGATTACGCAACCCTGACACCTTTCCCACCCCCAGGGTATGTTTTTGGTGACCAGTTCTCACCAATATTCCCTGAAATAATTGCTGGACTGATTGTGTGATTGAGAGAGATTTCCCTCAAGGCATAAGGTTGGGGCAGAGCGAGAGAGGGAGACACAGACAGAGAGAGTGAGGGAGAGAGGGAGAGAGAATGAGAGGGGGAGAGAGAGGGAGAGGAAGAGAGGGAGAGAGAGAGGGGGGGGAGAGGGAGCAGAGGAGGTTTACCAGAATGCTGCCAGGGTTAAAACCTGACAGGTTTTTTTGAGAGTAGACAAAAATACTGGAGAAACTCAATGGGTGAGGCAGCATCTATGTGGAGCGAAGGAAATAGGCGACGTTTCGGGTCGAGACCCTTCTTCAGACTGATCTGGGGGTGGGGGGCGGGAAGAAGAAAAGAAGATGCAGAGACAGTGGGTTGTGGGAGAGCTGGGAAGGGGATGGGAAAGAAGGAGCAAGCAAGGACTACCTGAAATTGGAGAAGTCATTGTTCATACCGCTGGGGTGTAAATTACCCAAGCGAAATATGAGGTGTTGCTCCTCCAATTTGCGGTGGGACTCACTCTGGTCATGGAGGAGGCCCAGGACAGAAAGGTCGGATTTGGAATGGGAGGGGAGTTGAAGTGCTGGGCCACCGGGAGATCAGGTTGGTTATTGCGAACCGAGCGAAGGTGTTGGGCGAAGCGATCGCCAAGCCTACGCTTGGTCTCACCGATGTAGAGCAGCTGATACCTAGAGCAGTGGATGCAATAGATGAGGTTGGAGGGGGTGCAGGTTAACCTCTGCCACACCTGGAAAGACTGCTTGGGTCCTTGAATGGAGTCAAGGGGGGAAGTAAAGCGACAAGTGTAGCATTTCCTGCGATTGCAAGGGAAAGTGCTAGGAGAGGGGGTGGATTGGGTGGGAAGGGATGAATTGACCAGGGAGGTACAGGGAGAACGGTCTCTGCGGAAAGTCGATAGGGGAGGAGATGGGAAGATGTGGCCAGTGGTGGGATCCCGTTGGAGGTGGCGAAAATGTCGGAGGATTGCTTGTTGTATGTGATGGCTGGTAGGGTGGAAGGTGAGGACAAGGGGGGGACTCTGTCCTTGTTACGAGTGGGGGGATTGTTGAGTGAGAGCAGAGCTATGGGATATAGAAGAGACCCTGGTGAGAGCCTCATCAAGTCGAAGAGGGGAACCCCCGCTCCCTAAAGAATGAGGACATCTCCGATGCCCTGGTTTGGAACACCTCATAGAAACATAGAAACATAGGAAATAGGTGCAGGAGTAGGCCATTTGGCCCTTCGAGCCTGCACCGCCATTCAATATGATCATGGCTGTTCATCCAACTCAGTATCCTGTACCTGCCTTCTCTCCATACCCCCTGATCCCTTTAGCCACAAGGGCCACATCTAACTCCCTCTTAAATATAGCCAATGAACTGGCCTCAACTACCTTCTGTGGCAGAGAATTCCACAGATTCACCACTATCTGTGTGAAAAATGTTTTTCTCATCTCGGTCCTAAAAGATTTCCCCTTTATCCTTAAACTGTGTGTGACCACTTGTTCTGGATTTCCCCAACATCGGGAACAATCTTACTGCACCTAGCCTGTCCAGCTCCTTAAGAATTTTGTAAGTTTCTATAAGATCCCCCCTCAATCTTCTAAATTCTAGCGAGTACAAACCGAGTCTATCCAGTCTTTCTTCATATGAATGTCCTGACATCCCAGGAATCAGTCTGGTGAACCTTCTCTGTACTCCCTCTATGGCAACAATGTATTTCCTCAGATTAGGAGACCAAAAATTAAATACCCCAGGACTCCTCTGCAGGGGAGTTTGAGACAGGGAGGGACAGAGACAGAGAGTTGGCAGACTATCTCTCAATTGTTAGACAGACACTCACCAAATACAGGTTAAATGACCACTATTTGGCAGTTGAAAAGGGAAGACAGAAGAGATTCTGGCAACCAAGAGAAAACAGAATATGCGGCCACTGTTTGACAGATGAGGTTGAGACAGAGGTGCACTTCCTCATAAAATGCAAAGAATTTGACAAAACAAGGAAAGCATACTTTGACAAACTCTGTGTGGCAACCCCTGACTTTAAAGAACTAGATGATACATCAAAACTAAGAATAATCCTTGGCTAAGGAAACACGGCACATCTTGGTGCACAATACGTAACAGCATGCCAGAACTTGAGAGACGGGGAATGACCAACATGCCCATATATGTACGCACACACTAATCGACATTAACTAACACTAAGAAATTAATATTGAATTGCTAAACTTGCTATTGTGTTGTACTGCTTACAGCTGCAAGAACGTGTAGCAATCAACAAAGGGCTATAGCCCTATTTACGTACAGGGACATATCTATCCATGCACTGTATACTTGTATTTATACCTATGCATTTCAAATATGTATGTCATGTTCTATACTTTGGAAATATACCAATGTTTTTATTATCATGCCAATAAAGTTTTTAAATTGAAAATTGAATTGAAATTGAATTGACAGAGAGAGAGAGAGAGATAGAGAGACAGAGACAGAGCGAGAGCGAGAGAGGGAGAGAGATTGAGAGAGAGAAAGAAGGGGAAAGAGATTGAGAGAGAGAGAAAGAGGGGGAGAGAGGGATAGAGATAGAGAGGGAGTGGGTATGAGAGACAGAGTGAGAGAGAGGGTGAGAGGGAGGAGGAGAGGGAGATTGAGAGAGAAAGAGAGGGGAGAGAGAGGGAAGGTGTGAGAGAGAAAGAGAGTGAGGGAGAGAGAGGGAGAGAGAGAGGGAGGGGAGTGTGAGAGAGAGAGATTGAGACAGAGAGTGAGTGAAGGAGAGTGAGAGAGAAAGGGAGAGAGAGAGGGGGAGTATGTTAGTGCGTGAGGAAAATATGAAGCTGGCCATTCGCCTGCTACCCGTACTAGCCCTCTCGCTGTGCGGAGAGGGGAGGGGAGGAGGTTGAGGGAGGGGGAGAAACAGAGGCTCCACGATGCCCACAACTGGTTTCGAGGTTCGCTGCCGGGGCAAGATGAATAGGGAAGAAATCTACCCCACGTTGCGGACATGAATCTACTGGTAGGAGGAGAGGGGATGAGAGGGGACGGGAGGGGAAGGGAGAAAGGAGGGGAGGAGAGGGAATGAGAGGGGATGAGAGGAGAGGAGAAGGGAGAAAAGAGGGGAGGAGAGGGAATGAGAGGGGATGAGAGGAGAGGAGAAGGGAGAAAGGAGGGGAGGACAGGACAGGAGAGGATGAGGGGGGGGAGGGGACGAGAGGAGAAGGGAGAAAGGAGGGGAGGAGAGGGAATGAGAGGGGATGAGAGGAGAGGAGAAGGAGGAGAGGGGAGGAGAGGAGAGGGGAGAGGAGGGGAGCAGGGGGGGGGGGGGGAGAGAGATTTATTACCTTTATCCTGTATCTGTACACTGCGGACCAAAGATGATAGCGGACAGCTCGGTTGTAATCATGTATCGTCTTTCCGCTGACTGTGCACGCAACAAATACACCTTTTTACTGTTCCTCGGTGCAATAAAACTAAAAGAAAGGATCTAATAAACAAAACGAGCGACGAAAGAAGGGAGAGGACCAACGAGAGAGAAGCTCCTAGATCGAGCCAAAATCGAGAGAAAAAAAATGGGTAGATCTCTGACACCCTCGAGCGGTCCAAAACGCGACAGACGATGGAGGGGCAAAAACGAGAAAGCTCGCGGGAAACAAAGAGAAAGAAGAGAAAGAGAGGGAGAGAAGAACAAAAAGCTCATGAGAGTATGAAACACCTATGTTTCTATCTCCCCTCTCTCGCTCCCCCTCTCTCTCTTTCCATCTCTCCCCATCCCCTCTCTTTCTCTTTCCCCATCTCTTTCCCCATCTCTCCCTCCCCACCTCTCTCCCGCATCCCCTCTCTCTCTCTCACTCTCCCCCCCCCCCCCTCTCTCAAGAGAGAGAAATTAGAGGAGAGGAGAGAGGGAGGAGATACGGGGTGAAAGGAGGGGGGGGAGGTGGAGGGGAAAGGAGAGGAGAGGGGGAGGGAAGGAGAGAGGGGTAGAGAGGGGGTTGATAGAGGGGAGTAGACGGGAGGGGAGGAGAGGGGAGACGAGGGGAGATGAGGAGAGGACAGGGGAGGGGAGAAATTCTGCAATATTGTTCCTTCACAGCTCATTTGGGGAGAGACTAAGAACCTGTGATGTGCATTAACCACTAGGGGGCGCCGTGTGATGGCAGCCTCTGCCTACAGTCTGTTTAAAAAAAACATATTTTTGTTATTTTTAGTCTGTTTAAAAGTATGTTTTGGAGGTTTCTTAGTCTTTTTATGTGCAGGAGAGGGTAGGGTAAACATAGAAAAGTTGGATGATCATCCAACTCGGTATCCTGTACCTGCCTTCTCTCCATACCCCCTGATCCCTTTAGCCACAAGGGCCACATCTAACTCCCTCTTGAATATAGCCAATGAACTGGCCTCATCTATCTTCTGTGGCAGAGAATTCCACAGATTCACCACTCTCTGTGTTAAAAATGTTTTTCTCATCTCGGTCCTAAAAGATTTCCCCCTTATCCTTAAACTGCGACCCCTTGTTCTGGACTTCCCCAACATCGGGAACAATCTTCCTGCATCTAGCCTGTCCAACCCCTTAAGAATTTTGTACGTTTCTATAAGATCCCCCCTCCATCTTCTAAATTCTTGCGAGTACAAGCTGAGTCTATCCAGCCTTCCTTCATATGAAAGTCTTGCCATCCCAGGAATCAGTCTGGTGAACCTTCTCTGTACTCCCTATATAGCAAGAATGTCTTTCCTCAGATTAAGAGACCAAAACTGTACGCAATACTCCAGGTGTGGTCTCACCAAGACCCTGTACAACTGCAGTAGAACCTCCCTGCTCTTATACTCAAATCCTTTTGCTATGAATGCTAGCTTCACTGCCTGCTGCACCTGCATGCCTACTTTCAATGACTGGTGTACCATGACACCCAGGTCTCGTTGCATCTCCCCTTTTCCTAATCGGCCACCATTCAGATAATAGTCTACTTTCCTGCTTGTGAGTGAGCTTGCATGCGTTTAGAAGACACCCCCTTCAACCATTCTCCAAATAGCGGCTCGGTGCGAATTACCTGAAAGATATGAAAATCTGTCGCTACAGCCTTCTTTATCACCCTATCTACTCATGCCTTCAGCGAGCTATGAACTTGAACTCCAAGATCCCTCTACACATCAATGGTGTTTAGGGTCTTGCAATATCTGCACACTCCCCCTTTCATTCATCCTCCCAAAGGTTGATGGTGGGTGTGTGGGTGATTCTTACGTATCTCTGGCCCAAAGGTATGTTCCACCATTATTGATCCTCCCTCATTGAATCACAGGCAGGGAGAACCAAAAGGCAGGACACACACAGGAATGATCAGCATTATGTTCCATCGCCATTGCTCTGACAATTCGACCAACTAACCACCATCATCCTGTACCCTAGATCAGTGGTTCCCAACCTTTTTTAGCTTTGGGATCTTTAAACTTTTCTGTGGCCCCCCCTGACATTATTAGTGGAAAAAAAGTACTTCAATATTATAATACCTTCCATAAAAATATCAGTGCCTATTAATTGCACATATATTCTCTTTTATTCTATTCCACAAACATCAAAAATATTTCAACTACATAGATTAAAATTTATTAGAACTGAAATTTAGGAGGCAACAGGGTGGTTCTTGGTTCTTTGTTTCTTGGTCCTCCAAAATATTCCAAATGGAATTTAAACTGGAGGTGGTGAAGGGACGGCTTAAGCCAGAAAGGGTTATTGGGAAGAAAGAGCTACTTTAAATTTAGTTGCATCTGGTTTGGGTAACTATAGTAGAAACATAGAAACATAGAAAATAGGTGCAGGAGTAGGCCATTCGGCCCTTCGAGCCTGCACCGCCATTCAATATGATCATGGCTGATTATCCAACTCAGTATCCTGTACCTGCCTTCTCTCCATACCCCCTGATCCCTTTAGCCACAAGGGCCACATCTAACTCCCTCTTAAATATAGCCAATGAACTGGCCTCAACTACCTTCTGTGGCAGAGAATTCCACAGATTCACCACTCTCTGTGTGAAAAATGTTTTCCTCATCTCGGTCCTAAAAGATTTCCCCCTTATCCTTAAACTGTGTGACCCCTTGTTCTGGACTTCCCCAACATCGGGAACAATCTTCCTGCATCTAGCCTGTCCAACCCCTTAAGAATTTTGTAAGTTTCTATAAGATCCCCCCTCAATCTTCTAAATTCTAGCGAGTACAAGCCGAGTCTATCCTCTAAATTCTAGCGAGTACAAACCGAGTCTATCCAGTAGGGTGGAGATTATTCCATGCTTTGATTGTGCGGGGGAAGAACGAATTGCTGTATACATCTGTAGCTCTGTGGCCCCCCCTGAAAGTTGTCTGAGGTTTGTGGTAATCTGCAGTTGATTTCCAGCTGTCTCCTTTATCAGCAAGTTAACTGAGAACGTGCGTGCATTTACTCTGTATTTTTATTGTTTTACATTTAATAACATGAGTAAATTATAATTTATTTTTTTTAAAAATATTTTTATTAGAAGCAATGTACAGTGGTATAAACCGTGACATATAAACATAATACATTTCGTGTACAATGTCTTGTTTTAAATTTAGCAAAAGCAAGAAAAGAAGAGAAAAGATTCAGGAAAGTAGTGACGTGAATGCCCCAGAAGTTAACAATTAGTAGTTTGTGGATAGATGGAGAGAAAGAACCCATAAAGATGTAGAAAAACAAGCGAAAACCAGAAAGGAAAAACAAAAAGAAATAGAAAAAGAAAGTGGGAAAAAAAAGAATAGAAATGAAAAGGCATATCTTTCCACACCCCTCACCCGGTTCTGAAACGGTTAATTTCCCGAGTTGTGTTGCACCTTATTATACTTGTAATAAATCGATGAAAGGAGACCATATCTTTAAGAATTGCTCTGATTTTCCTACAAGGACGAATCTTATATCGTCGAGATGTAACGTTTCAGATATGCTTGTGATCCACATTTTAAGCATTTTTCCAAAATTTGAGGATAGGTTTTTTTGCCATTATCAAGCCATAGTTAAGAAAAGAATTCGGGCTCAGAGCAGGTTTCCATTGTTCCGAAAATAATCAATTCTGTGTTAGGGTCCAATTTTATTTTAAGTAGTTTTGAGAAGCTTTCAAAGATAGTAAATTAAAGTTGCATTACAGCTGAACAAAGAAATAGAAATATATTCTTCTTGAACAAACAGATGCATCAGAAATATTGAGACATTACAGGAAGAGGTCATAGAATTAAACTCATGATTACATTCAATCACGTCATTGAGAAATAATTAATTGTCAAAGAGGAATGAAAATAACACTCAGAAATGATGTAGGAATAATGATGGATGTTAATACAGATATCTCATCAACACTATTAGCTTGGATTCCTGTCAAACCACCACCACCCACATTGCCCAACAGCCCAACCCCACACCCTCACCCCACTCCACCCCGCCCCACAGCACACCACCCCACACTAACTCACCCCACTATACACCCACCCCACCCCACACTGCCCAACAGCCCAACCCATACCATCTCACCCACACCCACCTCACCTCATCTTCCCACCTCACATGCACCCCCCCCACATCCCACCTGCCCACCCCACCCCACACACCAACCCCACCCCACCCCATACACCAACCCCACCCCATACACCAACCCCACCCCACATTCGCACAATCTCCAGTCGATGATCCGAATGCAGGACCTTCTGCTCATGTCCTTCCCCTCTTCTAGTGTTTTCTGGTCTGTTAATCCTAGGGCTTTTGTTTACAGGGGAGCTGCTTCCACAGGATCTTACGTAACTGTGGAGCAGAACAGTGGTTGGTGAGGGTGAGACCGCAATGTGTGGGATCGTGGCCCAGAGCTGGGGCACATGATGGAGGAGCCACCACCCCCGCAGAACCCGTCACTAAACTCCAGGGGATTCCCTCCCCTTAACACCACCAACCCCATCCCCACAACACCAGCAGAACCCGTCACCAGGAGGAGCCCTGCTTCCAGCACCAACCCCATCCCCACAACACCAGCAGAACCCTGGAGTTCTTCTGCAGTTGTATAGGGCTCTGGTGAGACCACATCTGGAGTATTGTGTACAGTTTTGGTCTCCTAATTTGAGGAAGGACATCCTTGTAATTGAGGCAGTGCAGCACAGGTTCACAAGATTGATCCCTGGGATGGCTGGACTGTCATATGAGGAAAGATTGAAAAGACTAGGCTTGTATTCACTGGAATTCATTAGAAGGACGAGGGGGAATCTTATAGAAACATATACAATTATAAAAGGACTGGCCAAGCTAGATGCAAGACATTTTTTTACCAATGTTGGGTGAGTCCAGAACCAGGGGCCACAGTCTTAGAATAAAGGGGAGGTCATTGAAGACTGAGGTGAGAAAAAAACTTTATGACCCAGAGAGTTGTGAATTTATGGAATTCCCTGCCACAGAGGGCAGTGGAGGCCAAGTCACTGCATGGATTTAAGTGAGAGTTAGATACTCTAGGAGCTAGTGGAGTCAAGGGATATGGGGAGAAGGCAGGCACGGGTTATTGATAGGGGACGATCAGCCATGATCACAATGAATGGCGGTGCTGGCTCGAAGGGCCGAATGGCCTCCTCCTGCACCTATTTTCTATGTTTCTATGTAATCCATCACCAGGAGGATCCCTGCTCCCAGCACCATATAACCATATAACAATTACAGCACGGAAACAGGCCATCTTGGCCCTACAAGTCCGTGCCGAACAACTTTTTTTCCCTTAGTCCCAACTGCCTGCACTCATACCATAACCCTCCATTCCCTTCTCATCCATATGCCTATCCAATTTATTTTTAAATGATATCCAACGAACCTGCCTCCACCACTTCCACTGGAAGCTCATTCCACACCGCTACCACTCTCTGAGTAAAGAAGTTCCCCCTCATGTTACCCCTAAACTTCTGTCCCTTAATTCTGAAGTCATGTCCTCTTGTTTGAATCTTCCCTATTCTCAAAGGAAAAAGCTTGTCCACATCAACTCTGTCTATCCCTCTCATCATTTTAAAGACCTCTATCAAGTCCCCCCTTAACCTTCTGCGCTCCAGAGAATAAAGACCTAACTTATTCAACCTATCTCTGTAACTTAGTTGTTGAAACCCAGGCAACATTCTAATAAATCTCCTCTGTGCTCTCTCTATTTTGTTGACATCCTTCCTATAATTGGGCGACCAAAATTGTACACCATACTCCAGATTTGGTCTCACCAATGCCTTGTACAATTTTAACATTACATCCCAGCTTCTATACTCAATGCTCTGATTTATAAAGGCTAGCATACCAAAAGCTTTCTTTACCACCCTATCTATATGAGATTCCACCTTCAAGGAACTATGCACAGTTATTCCCAGATCCCTCTGTTCAACTGTATTCTTCAATTCCCTACCATTTACCATGTACGTCCTATTTTGATTTGTCCTGCCAAGGTGTAGCACCTCACATTTATCAGCATTAAACTCCATCTGCCATCTTTCAGCCCATTTTTCCAAATGGCCTAAATCACTCTGTAGACTTTGGAAATCCTCTTCATTATCCACAATCTTGGTATCATCTGCATACTTACTAATCCAATTTACCACACCTTCATCCAGATCATTGATGTACATGACAAACAACAAAGGACCCAACACAGATCCCTGCGGCAGCCCACTAGTCACCTGCCTCCAACCCGACAAACAGCCATCCACCATTACCCTCTGGCTTCTCCCATTCAGCCACTGTTGAATCCATCTTGCTATTCCTGCATTTATACCCAACAGTTGAACCTTCTTAACCAACCTTCCATGAGGAACCTTGTCAAAGGCCTTACTAAAGTCCATATAGACAACATCCACTGCTTTACCCTCGTCAATTTCCCTAGTAACCTCTTCAAAAAATTCAAGAAGATTAGTCAAAACAACTCCATCTCCAAGCACCAGGACCACACATACTTTCCAAATCACCTCTCTCATAAACTGTGTAAAGGCCCTGCCTCCCACTGCCCACCCACAGGACCGGACGTAACACCATCTCCCCCAACACCAGGGGAAGCTCCTTCCTCACCCACCATGGCAATCCCCTCGTTCACACAACAAGGGAACTCACCACCCAGGGGAATGTCCACAAGTTTACACTTGCACGAGCGCACGCCTCCACCACAGTGGATCTAAGAAACATCTTCCACCTGAATTCCAACCATCGCTCCTCCATCCTGGAGAATCCCCTCACACCTCCTGCATCATGTGGATACACCTATCCCATATAACCATATAATATATAACAATTACAGCACGGAAACAGGCCATCCCGGCCCTTCTAGTCCATGCCGAACACTTACTCTCACCTAGTCCCATCTACCTGCACTCAGACCATAACCCTCTATTCCTTTCCTGTCCATATACCTGTCCAATTTATTTTTAAATTATAAAATCGAACCTGCCTCCACCACTTCCACTGGAAGCTCATTCCACACAGCCACCACGCTCTGAGTAAAGAAGTCCCCCCCTCATGTTACCCCTAAACTTCTGTCCCTTAATTCTCAAGTCATGTCCTCTTGTTTGAATTTTCCCTGCTCTCAATGGAAAAAGCTTATCCACGTGAACTCTGTCTATCCCTCTCATCCCATAACCTCAAACCAAAGAACTGACTGAGGACGTGGGGGTGGGGGGGGGGGGGGGGGGGGAGACTGACGGGGGGAGACTGACTGGGGACGGTGGGAGACTGACTGGGGATGGGGGTAGACTGACTGGGGATGGGGGTAGACTGACGGGATGGGAGTAGACTGACGGGATGGGAGTAGACTGACTGGGGACGGGGGTAGACTGACTGGGGATGGGGGTAGACTGACGGGATGGGAGTAGACTGACTGGGGACGGGGGTAGACTGACTGGGGATGGGGGTAGACTGACTGGGGAAGGGGGTAGACTGACTAGGGTCTGGGGTAGACTGACTGGGGTCAGGGGAGACTGACTGGGGATGGGAGTAGACTGACTGGGGATGGGAGTAGACTGACTGGGGATGGGGGTAGACTGACTGGGGAAGGGGTAGACTGACTGGGGTCAGGGGAGACTGACTGGGGATGGGAGTAGACTGACTGGGGACGGGGGTAGACTGACTGGGGAAGGGGGTAGACTGACTGGGGAAGGGGGTAGACTGACTGGGGATGGGAGTAGACTGACTGGGGTCAGGGGAGACTGACTGGGGATGGGGGTAGACTGACTGGGGATGGGAGTAGACTGACTGGGGATGGGAGTAGACTGACTGGGGATGGGAGTAGACTGACTGGGGATGGGAATAGACTGACTGGGGATGGGAGTAGACTGACTGAGGATGGGGGTAGACTGACTGGGGTCAGGGGTAGACTGACTGGGGTCAGGGGTAGACTGACTTGGGATGTGGGGAGACTGACTGGGGATGGGGGTAGACTGACTGGGGTCAGGGGGAGACTGTCTGGGGATGGGGGTAGACTGACTGGGGACGGGAGGAGACTGACTGGGGATGGGGGTAGACTGACTGGGGATGGGGGTAGACTGACTGGGGTGCGTTCACCAGCGGGCGGTCACTGAGTGAGGAGGGAGGGTGAGGGTCATTGTGAACACAGTTGTCGGGCCTGGGGGTAGCAACAGGTAAACTCTCACCTCCTGGAGATAGGCCTTCTTGTCCTCGGGCGATCCCAAGTCCTGATCCCCGATGTACAGCACTTGTGCCTCGCTGATCAACCTGTCGCACTCATCATCCGTCAGCATCCAGGGGTCTGAAAGTGGGAGAGAAGGTCCGTCACTCGGCTGTGTGAGCAGACAAGGCTCGCGGTACCCAGTCTGTGACAGAGCGATGGTAGTGGTGGTGGAGACACGGGCAGGAACCCGGACAACACAAGGGCTGCGGTACCCAGTCTGAACAGACACGGCCCACGGTACTGACTGGGCACGATTCTGACGGTGTGACACTGGGCACTGGCTGTGACAGATGACCACACAATGTAACACTGGGCTCTGGCTGTGACAGATGAACCACACAGGGTAACACTGGGCTCTGAATGACGGCCACACGGGGTGACAATGGGCACTGACTGATGTCCGCCTTCAGTCCGGTATCATTTGTTTTTTTTGTTATGTTTGAAGAGTGTTTTTTGTGGGTGTTTTTTGTCTTTATGTGGGGGAAGAGGGTACGGTAAGGGGGATACCGTCCTTCAGTCGCTTCCTGGAGAGGATGTGACTATTATTCGAGTCGCGTCCTCGCCCCCCCCGAGCGGCCTACCTACAGGATTGGCACGACCTTTCCTGCCGGGACCGACCAGAGCTCCAGCAGCAGCGGTGCAGCGTTGGATACATCGCGGGGCGGGTGATGCCTCACCGGGGATTGCCGTTTGGAGCCCCGGAGTGCTGGGCCTGCTGCACCGACATCGCGGAGCTCCCAACACGGGCGGCACTGACCAACATCGCGGAGCCCTGCGACTCCGCCCGGCTTGGCCTGTGGACTTCGGGAGCCGCGGACTCCGGTGGGAGGCGGCTGATCTGGAGGTCCGGGCCACTGAGGTTGTTCTCCATCGGGGTTCCATCGTTCCCGGCGTGAGGGCCTGAGCATCGGGCTGCCCGTGGCGGCGACTGTGGGTGCTCGGGAGGCCCGACCACGGGTGAACATCTGGGAAGATCGGCGGGGAGGCTGGCTGGACTTTGGTTCCTTCCTCAACTTTGGTGCCGCTGTGGGGTTATGTTGTGTTGTGGACTTCTGTCTTTGTGCTTTTTATCATTATTTATTTATTTATATTTATGTTACTTGACTAAGGAAAATCCATTTTGTTGTCTCTTATGAGATAATGACAATAAATTGAATTCAATATAATACATGGGGTGACACTGGACACTGAGCACTGACTGATGGTGACACGGGGTGACACTGGGCACTGGGCACCGACTGATGGCCACACGGGGTGACACTGGGCATTGACTGATGGCCACACAGGGTGATATTGGGCACTGGGCATTGACAGATGACCACACTGGGCACTGACTGATGAACCACACGAGATGGCACTGGGCCCCGACTCTGATTGATGACCCCACCACACACAAGACCTAATACCTGAACACGTCTCTTCCTTTGGGGCAGTGGGCGGTGCCCCACTGGGCTCTCCGGTTGTTGACTCTTTATGTCCCTCACCTCCGACATCCACGGGCCCTGGAACAAGTGAAGAGATGGGAGAGTGAGAGTGGAATCATGAAAATATGCCACCAGGATGGGCAGCAAATGGATGACTTCAAACTCTAGAGACACCTCGACCACTCGCTGACCCCGTCTACCCCAGTGACTCTCCCTCCTTAACCTCTGACTAGGCAATCCGAGTGGGGACCAACTTCAGGACTGACCATGGGGAGCGGCGTTCCCATCAATGATCCCAATATCCCTAATCCGAGGAAGGACATTCTTGCCATAGAGGGAGTACAGAGAAGGTTCACCAGATTGATTCCTGGGATGGCAGGACTTTCATATGAAGAGACTGGGTAGACTTGGCTTGTACTCGCTAGAATTTAGAAGATTGAGGGGGTATCTTATAGAAACTTACAAAATTCTTAAGGGGTTGATCAGGCTAGATGCAAGAAGATTGGACTTTAATTTAAGCATGTGTGAGGTTCTGCATTTTGGGAGGCCAAATATAAACAGAAAATATAGCATTAATGTCAATAGATATAGAGGTTCTAAGTCAGTAACAACCTTAATGTGGCAACACAGAAGATGCATTGATAAAGGAGGCATATGGTATGTTTGCCTTCATCGCTTGGGGCGTTGAGTATAAGAGTCAGGATGTTATGATTACAAAATTCTTAAGGGGTTGGACAGGCTCGATGCAGGAAGATTGTTCCCGATGTTGGGGAAGTCCAGAACAAGGGGTCACAGTTTAAGGATAAGGGGGAAGTCTTTTAGGACAGAGATGAAAAAAACATTTTTCACACAGAGAGTGATGAATCTGTGGAATTCTCTGCCACTGAAGGTAGTTGAGGCCAGTTCATTGGCTATATTTAAGAGGGAGTTAGATGTGGCCCTTGTGGCTAAAGGGATCAGGGGGTATGGAGAGAAGGCAGGTACAGGATACTGAGTTGGATGATCAGCCATGATCATATTGAATGGCGGTGCAGGCTCGAAGGGCCGAATGGCCTACTCCTGCTCCTATTTTCTATGTTCTATGTCTATGTTTTCTAATATTGATTCCTGAACTTTCAGACCCTGCGGGGGCACGGGGGCGTTGGTCAAACCGGGACCAGGGTCTCCAGTCGTGGTTCCCTTCGGGTGCCCGAGTGGTGTCCGCAACTGCAGACCTGGCAGAGAATTGAGGAGTGCGGGGAAAAGGGAAAAGGCTGGAGAGATGGGAGATGTCACCAAGACCACAAACATCACCAATGTCTGAAGGAGGAACGTCCAACCCCAAACAAACCACCAGAAGACCATAAGACATAGGGGCAGAATTAGGTCATTCGGTCCATCGGGCATGATTCACCATCATGGCATTCTCCCCTCTCATCGCCATCCCCCTGCATTCTCCCTGTAACCTGTAATGCCTTTACTAATCAAGAGGCTATCAACCTCTGCTTTAAATACGACTTGGCCTCCAGCACCGTCTGTGGCAATGAATTTCACAGATTCACCATCCTCCGGCTGAATAAATTCTTCCTCAATTCCCTGCTGGAGCTACAGGATGTGCCCTCTGTTCCTAGACGCTCCCTCAACTGGAAGCAGCTTCCCCACTTCCACTCTTCCTGGGCTTTTCATTATGCAGTAAGATTCAATGAGACCCCCCCCTTGTCCTTCTAATCTCCAGTGACTACAGGCCCCGTGCCAGCAAACACTCCTCATCCTCTATCATCCACGGGATCACTGATATAAACATATGGAGCCTCTCCAATGCCAGCACATGCCAGTGAAGAATGCGAATGGTATGTTAGCATTCATAGCAAAATAATTTGAGTATAGGAGCAGGGAGGTTCTACTGCAGTTGTACAGGGTCTTGGTGAGACCACACCTGGAGTATTGCGTACAGTTTTGGTCTCCTAATCTGAGGAAAGACATTCTTGCCATAGAGGGAGTACAGAGAAGGTTCACCAGACTGATTCCTGGGATGTCAGGACTTTCATATGAAGAAAGACTGGATAGACTCGGCTTGTACTCGCTAGAATTTAGAAGATTGAGGGGGGATCTTATAGAAACGTACAAAATTCTTAAGGGGTTGGACAGGCTAGATGCGGGAAGATTGTTCCCGATGTTGGGGAAGTCCAGAATAAGGGGTCACAGTTTAAGGATAAGGGGGAAATCTTTTATGAGATGTGATGAGAAAAACATTTTTTACACAGAGAGTGGTGACTCTCTGGAATTCTCTGCCACAGAGGCCAGTTCATTGGCTATATTTAAGAGGGAGCTAGATGTGGCCCTTGTGCCTAAGGGGATCAGGGGGTATGGAGAGAAGGCAGGTACAGGATACTGAGTTGGATGATCAGCCATGATCATATTGAATGGCGGTGCAGGCTCGAAGGGCCGAATGGCCTACTCCTGCACCTATTTTCTATGTTTCTATCCTTCCTCAGATATGGGGCCAAAAAGTGCCCACAATAATCCGCTGGACTGACCAGTGCCTTATAAAGCCTCAGCATTACATAATTTGTATAACATTCCAGTCCTCTCGAAAAGGATGCTAACATTGCATTTGCCTTTCTTACTGGCAATTCATCCTGCAAGTTAATCTATTGGGAATCCTGCACCAGCACTCCAAACTCCCAACTCAGATTTATTATCAGTCTGAAGAAGGGTCTTGACCATAAACGTCATCCATTCCTTCTCCCCAGAGATGCTGCCTGTCCCGTTGAGTTACTCCAGCATTTTCTGCAGATTTATTAATCCACTCACCATTTAGAAAATATAGTCTAAAGATTAACAGTATTCAGTCTACCAAAGTGCATGACCATACACTTTACGGTGCTGTATTCCATCTGCCACTTCTTTCCCTAACCTGTCAACTTGTCTAAGCTTCTGCGGAGACCCTGCTTCCTTAATACTACCTGCCCCTGCACCTATCTTCATATTACCCGCCAACTTAGACACAATGCGGTCAATTCTAGATACTGATCTTTAACATACAATATGGAAAGTAGTTGAATCAACAATGTGGGGCAAGTCCAGAACCAGGGGCCACAGTCTTAGAATAAAGGGGAGGTCATTTAAGACAGGTGAGAAAAAAACTTTTTCACTCAGAGAGTTGTGAATTTATGGTGCCTTTGAGGGGCGGGGCGGGATTAAAATGCCGTTTTCTCCTGCCTGTCCGAGATATATTTTCTCGGGCTACTACCTAATGCTGAATAATCGTTCTGACTGCCGTTCTCAGAATGTTTTTTAAAAAACCGTGGGACAATTTAAGGGCTGGAGTAAAATAAAAAGCTACATCTAACGCCATCAACGGGACGGATCTCATGTAGGGGACAAAACATGAGGTAAGTCGTGTATTTTACATATAAACTTGCTTCTTAGGATTACTTTAATCAAAATTTCATCAGCGAAAATATGATTATGTAAATATACGAACCGGCAGTGTTTTTCCTGCCAATATGGGGTTTAAATTCACCGCAACCGCAACGTTCCAATCAATCGCGTTCCACAAAATCTCACTTGCAAGATGATTAAAATGCCCATTAATTTACGGGAATTAAACACTAAATTCCTTCCATTTGGCCTATAAATTCATGACAATTAGATTTAATAATCATGTTATATTGTGAATTCTTGTGTGAATGTTATTTGGACACTTAGGCTATTTAATAATGTTAACCTTTTCTTAAGAAATGGATAGATGTTTAGATCTAGTAATTGAATTTTGTAATTAGCTACAATTAGGTAACTAACTAATTATATGCTTTAATTTCAGGTCATCCAAGTAAGATTGCTTCATATTTGTTTCAGAATGCTTCAATCTATAATAACTGAAAATTTCATTCAGTTCTCTTAATTTTTAAAAAGTTATGGGCTTTTGACTGTCCTCGATCACAGCTTTTGAGTTAAGTCAATGGAAAAGCAATAGAGAACAAGATGCTAATTTCAGTATGAAAATGGCCATAACTTTTTTAATACTGAAGATATGTAAGTGAATTAGGTGTCAAATTAAACTTCTTTGTATGCTTTATCTAATGGGATAAATTGCAGACTTTATTTTAAAAATCTCAACATTTTGTAACATTGCTGCATAATGAACTGGAGGTGCTGGTTTACAAAAAAAGACACAAAGTGCTGGAGTAACTCAGCGGGTGAGGCAACATTTCTGGAGTGGTTCCCTCAACCAACCTCAATCCAAGGGGGATTGTTGTCCACTGTAGAACAAACTACCGTCCTGTCCAAAAGCTGGCTGCAGGGACAGGTGATAACTGTCTGAGGAGGCTTGGTACCTGAAGATGTGTCTCCCACTGGAACTGAAGATGGTTCCTGGGTGGAATCTCCAGTCGATGATCCCTGGGTCTGTCCCCTTGTGGACATCTGGGGAACTGCAATAAAGTAACAGGAGAGACGGAAGTGTGGCAACACCACAACAGGTCATCAGACTATGTGATGTGTACGGCAATCATCTGATCTCCCATCTCCCACTCTCCTTCAGAAATGTCCATCACTCCACGCTCTCCCCCCACCCCACCCCTTTTGAGTCAGGGCGAATTTCAGGGACTGAGCATAGAGCACACAACAGGTCAGTCGGCCCACCTCGTTCATGCCGACCTATCTGTTAGTCCATTTGTCCACATATTGCCCATATTCTGCTAAAGGTTTATTGTCCATGCACCTGTCTGATGGTATTTTAAATGTTGTTATTGTATCTCCCTCAACTATCTTCTCTGGCAGCTCGTTCCATACTTCCACCGCACTCAATGAAATGGTTGCCCCTCTTAGAAACATAGAAACATCGAAAATAGGTGCAGGAGGAGGCCATTCGGCCCTTTGGGCCAGCACCGCCATTCATTGTGATCATGGCTGATTGTCCCCTATCAATAACCCGTGCCTGCCTTCTCCCCATATCCCTTGACTCCACTAGCCCCTAGAGCTCCATCTAGCTCTCTCTTAAATCCATCCAGTGACTTGGCCTCCACTGCCCACTGTGGCAGGGAATTCCACAAATTCACAACTCAGTACTTTTTTTCCCCTTTCATCTGTGTATGTAAGTACTCAGTTAAAATGACATTAAAGTAAATACTGAATACTGAACTCACTGGGTGAAAAAGTTTTTTCTCACCTCAGTCTTAAATGACCTCCCCTTTATTCCCCTCTTGTTCTTATTAAACCTTTCCCCCTGTCATCTTAAATGTATGTCCTCTGGTTCTTGTTCCCCAATTGTGGATAAAATAAGCTGTGAATTTACCCTATCAACTCCCATCATAACCTAAAGCCTTCTTTACAACCCCATCTACCTGTGACTCCACTTTCAGGGAACTCTGTATCATTTACTGTGTAGGTCCTGTCCAGTTTGTCTTCCCATAATGCAGCCATGTATTGACCATCGGGAAGAACCTTCCCTTTTATGAGCGAGGAAATGAGCCTCGCCTGGTGTTTCAGTGGGAGACAATTTGGGGAACAATGATCAGAGTTTTAAGAGAGTTATGTCTGGACCTTGGGGGAAGTATTACATTGGGGCAAGGTACATTACAGCATTATTAGACTGGAACTATGGAGAATAAAATGGGGGCAGCTGTTATTAGATAAGCCCACATCTGACATTGGAGTTTCGCTGGGATATAACCATATAACAATTACAGCACGGAAACAGGCCATCTCGGCCCTACAAGTCCGCGCCGAACAATTTTTTTCCCTTAGTCCCACCTGCCTGCACTCATACCATAACCCTCCATTCCCTTCTCATCCATATGCCTATCCAATTTATTCTTAAATGATACCAACGAACCTGCCGCCACCACTTCCACTGGAAGCTCATTCCACACCGCTACCACTCTCTGAGTAAAGAAGTTCCCCCTCATGTTACCCCTAAACTTCTGTCCCTTAATTCTGAAGTCATGTCCTCTTGTTTGAATCTTCCCTATTCTCAAAGGGAAAAGCTTGATCACATCAACTCTGTCTATCCCTCTCATCATTTTAAAGACCTCTATCAAGTCCCCCCTTAACCTTCTGCGCTCCAGAGAATAAAGACCTAACTTATTCAACCTATCTCTGTAACTTAGTTGTTGAAACCCAGGCAACATTCCAGTAAACATATGTCCATGTTCTCCGGAGATGCTGCTTGATCTGCCGAGTTAGTCCAGTACATTGTGTCCTTTGCAAATGTGTAGAAATGATAAATTTGGTGAAGGTGCAGATGGAAAGACATTGTTGCCATAGAGGGAGTACAGAGAAGGTTCACCAGACTGATTCCTGGGATGGCAGGACATTCATATGAAGAAAGACTGGATAGACTCAGCAACGGTGGGTGGCACGACTCACGTCGCAGCGGCCTCTGCAGTCCGTCTGTCTTTTTATTATTATTTGTCTCGTTTGAATGTAGTTTTTATTATATTTTTTGTGTATGTGTGTGGGGGGTGGGGGAAACTTTTAAAATCTATCCCCTGCACGGAGAACCCAACCTTTTCTCTGTCGGGTCTCCGTTGTCGTTGGGGCCTAGCACACGTGGAGCGGCCTCCAGCGGGAACGACCTGGGGCTCCAGTCGCGGAGCCTGCGGACCTACTCACCATCGCGGAGCTGGCCGAGTTCGGAGCGGGAGGAGCGGTGGTGGCGCGCTACTGCGACCCGACCCCGGGGATTCGGAGGCTCCAACCGCAGGTCTGGTGGACAGTGACACCGGGAGCCCGCGGGTCCCTGCTGGGAGACCGCTTTTCGGGGCTTCCGCAACGGCGACTTCACCCGCCCGAGTTGCGGGGTTGAAGAGTTCCTGGAGCGGGGCCTTACATCACCGCCCGGCGTGGCTTGGAATGGCTGTGGGACTTTGCTAGCGCCCGCCGGGGGTTCCAACAACAAGACCCGGAGCGTGGCCTTGCATCACCCCGCGCGGCGTTAATGGCCGTGAGACAATTACCATTGCCCGCCGGGGGCTTTGACTTTGACTCTGACATCGGGAGGGGAATGGGAAGTGCAGGGGAGAGATAAGTTTTTACCAGCGAGGAGGAGTTGCGCTGTGATGGATGTTTGTCTAAATTGTGTTGTGTCTTGGGTCTTTCTTGTGTGTATGACTCGTTTGAACCTCAATGGGGTTCAAATGACAAATAAATTGTATTGTATTGTACTCGCTAGAATTTAGAAGATTGAGGGGGGATCGTATAGAAACTTACAAAATTCTTAAGGGGTTGGACAGGCTAGATGCAGGAAGATTGTTCCCGATGTTGGGGAAGTCCAGAACAAGGGGTCACAGTTTAAGGATAAGGGGGAAATCTTTTAGGACCGAGATGAGAAAAACATTTTTCACACAGTGTTGAATCTGTGGAATTCTCTGCCACAGAAGGTAGTTGAGGCCAGTTCATTGGCTATATATAAGAGTGAGTTAGATGTGGCCCTTGTGGCTAAAGGGATCAGGGGGTATGGAGAGAAGGCAGGTACAGGATACTGAGTTGGATGATCAGCCATGATCATATTGAATGGCGGTGCAGGCTCGAAGGGCCGAATGGCCTACTCCTGCACCTATTTTCTATGTTTCTATGTGAGGAAGGTTGTCAAAGTATTCAGCGGGATGTAGATTTGTTACAGAAATGGGCAAAGAAACGGCAGATGGAGTTTAATCCGGGTAAGTGTGAGGTGCTGCCCTTTGGAAGGCCGTATATAAGGAGAAATTATGGAGTTAATAGCGAGACCCTTGAGACCATTGATGTGCAGAGGGGTTTTGGGGTCCAAGTCCAGAACAACCTGAAAGTGGCAATGATAGGAAGGCATATGGTATGCTTGCCTTCATCGGTCAGGGCTTTGAGTATCAGAGGTAGCGGCTGACAAGGAGTCTTTTGTTTAGGCTAGTGGACATGCAATGAATGGAGGGATATGGATTACGTGCAGGCAGAGGAGATATGTTTAACGGCATTATCTGCAGCACGGATAGTGTGTGACCATGGGCTTGTTCCTGTGCTGTTCTGTGTTTCACGCACCCCACCACTGATACCTGAGCTTGCAGACCCTGCTGGGTCACTGGCCAAACCCTCACCAGAGTCTCCACTCGATGCTCCCTGGGGTTCCCGAGTTGTGCCCGACGGTGGATCTGGAAGAAGAGAATGGAGGTGGAATAGGGAGGGTGAGAGTTGAAAACATAATGATCAGCTGATCTGGTGGGAAGTCGGCTGCAGAGACAAAGAGTCCATGCTAACACCACAACATACCAAGGGTCACAGGTCACAGGTCTCACCTTCAACATTACAAACTCCTCGAACACGGTCTACACCTTGCTCTCTTGTAAAGTCATGCTTCTGCAGAATGTGCTCACACTCTCTCTCCCCGACTCTAACTCTCTCCCTCTCTAACTCTCGCTCTCTAACTCCCTCTCTCTAACTCCCTCTCTCTGACTCTCTCTCTCTCTAACCCTTTTTTTTTGAAGAGCACAACTAACTATTTATTACAGCAATACACCAATAAAACAGTAAAACTATCAACTATCAATAAAGTAACAATACAAAGTACCAGGGTTCGGGTTAGTCTCACTCGCCTCTGCCTATTTGAGTCTCCTGTCACCATGTGCTCTCTCGCTCTCTCTGACTCGCTCTCTCTGACTCTCTCTCTCTCTCGCTGGCTCTCTCTCTGACTCCCTTTCTTTCTAACTCTCTCTCTTTCTCTCTCTCTCTCGCTATGACTCTCTCTCTAACTCTCTCTTTCTCTCTCTCCACCTCTCCCTCTCCCTCTCTGACTCTCTCTTTCTGACTCTCTCCCTGACTCTCTCTCTCCCTGACTGTCATAGGAACAGAATGAGGTAATTAGGCCCATCGACTACTCTGCCATTTAGTCATGGTTGATATATCGTTCCCTGTCAACCCTATTCTCCTGCCTTCTCCTCTAAACCTTTGACCAACTTCTGTAAATCTCCACTTTAAAAATACCATCATCTTGGAGATACCGATGTCCTCAGCCTTCCGTGGCAATGAATTCAACAGATTCACCACCCTCTGGCTAAATAAATCCTCCTCAGCTCCTCTATCCATATAACCATATAACAATTACAGCACGGAAACAGGCCATCTCGGCCCTTCTAGTCCGTGCCGAACACTTATTTTCCCCTAGTCCCATCTACCTGCACTCAGACCATAACCCTCCATTCCTTTCCCGTCCATATACCTATCCAATTTATTTTTAAATGATAAAATCGAACCTGCCTCCACCACTTCCACTGGAAGCTCATTCCACACAGCTACCACTCTCTGAGTAAAGAAGTTCCCCCTCATGTTACCCCTAAACTTCTGTCCCTTAATTCTCAAATCATGTCCTCTTGTTTCAATCTTCCCGACTCTCAATGGGAAAAGCTTATCCACGTCAACTCTGTCTATCCCTCTCATCATTTTAAAGACCTCTATTAAGTCCCCCCTTAACTTTCTGCGCTCCAGAGAATAAAGACCTAACTTGTTCAACCTTTCTCTGTAATTTAGTTGCTGAAACCCAGGCAACATTCTAATAAATCTCCTCTGTACTCTCTCTATTTTGTTGACATCTTTCCTATAATTTGGCGACCAAAATTGTACACCATACTCCAGAATTGGCCTCACCAATGCCTTTCTAAAAGTTCTAAAGGTATGTCTCTTTATTCTGAGGCTGTGCCCACTGGTCCTATACTCTTTCAATATTAGAAACATCCTCTCCACATCCACTCTATCTAGGCCTCTCATTATAGGGTAAGTTTCGATGTGATCTCCCCCTCATCTTTCTAAACTCCAGTGAGTACAGGCTCGATCTCCAGTCACCCATTCCCTCATTACCAGCCGTTTATTCCTCCTACACTTACACGTTTCATACATTTCTATTTGTCCTTTCTCCTCCTCTCTCCACGATTCTCCGCCCCTCACTCTGAATCTCTACCCTCTCCACAATGCTCCAACTCCACTCTCCCTGGGGTATTCTCCTCCCCCACTCCAGTCCCCTTCCTCCCCCACCCTACACTCTCTGCTCCTCCACTCCCGACCCTCTCTTCTCATGTTCCCCTCCCCAACCCATCCCCAACTGCTCCAATCATCCCTCCATCAGTACCTGAGCTTGTATCTTGCTCTGGGGTGGTGGACAAGTCCTCCAGGGGTTCAGATGTTGTTTCCTGGGGTTCATCAGTTGGTACGGAGGGTGGATCTGTAATAAAGTGTGAACAGACAGTGGGTGTAGGGGAGGTAATAATCCCGCAGCTCTGAAGTGCACGGCCAACACCTGTGTCTGGTGACCCCGACAATTGTTCATCCCTCTCATGTATCCCCTCTCCCTCAACTCCATCATTCCATCCGTTACTCAATCCAATCTGTCCAGCATTATCCCTCTGATTTCATGGCCCCCAACCCCTGCCATATCACCCCTCTCTCTCCCCCTTAGCCGTCTCTCTCTAACCCCCCCACCTTCTTGCCCCCTCTCTCCCCCTTACCTGTCTCTCTCTACCCCCTCCCCCTTGCCCACCAGCCTCTCTCCCCCTTCGCTCCCTTCTCTTTTCCCCTCCTCTTCCCGTCGTACCCAGGGAGGGGAGGTGTAGTGAGGGGGATGGCTGAGTCCAGGGTGGAGAACAGCTGGGACTTGGTGTTGGGGGGGGGGGGGGATGGTGTTCCCTCAGGGGAGGGGTTAAAGTAGGACTCGGTGGGGGTGGGGGAATGAAGTAACAAATCATGTCCCCTTGATAACATATGATGACGTTTGTCGGCGCTGGGCCTGTACTCGCTGGAGTTTAGAAGGATGAAAGGTGACCTCATTGAAACTTACCAAATGGATTGAGTGAATGCAGAGGATAATTCCACAAGTGGGAGAATCTAGGACCAGAGGCCATAGCCGCAGAATAAAAGGGGATGAGGAGGAATTTCTTTAGGCATTGGGTGGTGAATCTGTGGAATTCTTTGCCACAGAACGCTGTGGGGACCACGTCAATGGATATTTTTAAGGTGGAGATTGATACATCCTTGATTGGTATGGGTGTCAGTGTTTATGGGGAGAAGGCAGGAGAATGGGGGTGAGAGGGAAAGATAGAGTGAATGGTAGAGTGGAACTGATGGGCCGAACTACCTAATCCTGCTGTTAGAACTTGGGAGATTGTGAGCTTGGTCACAGGGGAAGTGAGTTAGTGACAGGGTGGGGGCCATGTCCTGCGGGTCTTGCTTCCCCTACCCTAGATAAAAGATGCTGTGCAGTTAGCCTCATGTTTATACCCCTATATAAGATCACCCCTCAACCTCTTGCACTCCAAGTTATAAATTCCCAACCAGCCCAACAACTCCCTAGAGCTCAGGCCATTGAGTTCCTTGTAACATTCTCGTAAATCATCTCCACGCTCTTTCCAGTTTAAGAACATCTTTCCTACAGCAGGGTGACCAAAACTGAACGCACACTCCACATGTGGCCTCACCAACGTCTTGTACAATGGCAACATGATATCCCAACTTATATAATCAACACCTTTACTGAGGAAGGCCAATGTACCAAAAGCCATCTTTGTCACCCTATCGACCTGTAATGTCACCTTCAGGGGATTGTGTACATGAACTCCTAAATCTCGCTGCTCTACAGCACTTCCCATGGCCCTGCCATTCACTGATCCAGGGCACAAGCCTGGCCAGATGTTCCAGTGGGAGAGCATTTTGGGAAAAGTCCCCATTTTTGGGAACATAAATTATCTCTATACCTCCTCCCTCGGCTCTGTCCAGGGACCACAACATTCCTTTCAGGTGAGGCAGACATTCGCTTGCACCACTTCCAACCTTGGCCTACTCCTGCACCCACTGTTCTAGGAATACTTTTTTTTTACACCAAAGGGCGGTAGGCATGTGGTACAAACTGCCAGAGGGGGTAGTTAAGGCAGGTATGATCACAGAACTTAAAAAACATTTGTACAAGAAACTTTCAAGACTTTCATATGAAGAAAGACTGGATAGACTTGGCTTGTACTCACTAGAATTTAGAAGATTGAAGGGGGATCTTATAGAAACTTACAAAATTCTTAAGAGGTTGGACAGGCTAGATGCAGGAAGATTGTTCCCGATGTTGGGGAAGTCCAGAACAAGGGGTCACAGTTTAAGGATAAGGGGGAAATCTTTTAGGACCGTGATGAGAAAAACATTTTTCACACAGTGGTGAATCTGTGGAATTCTCTGCCACAGAAGGTAGTTGAGGCCAGTTCATTGGCTATATATAAGAGTGAGTTAGATGTGGCCCTTGTGGCTAAAGGGATCAGGGGGTATGGAGAGAAGGCAGGTACAGGATACTGAGTTGGATGATCAGCCGTGATCATATTGAATGGCGGTGCAGGCTCGAAGGGCCGAATGGCCTACTCCTGCACCTATTTTCTATGTTTCTATGTGAGGAAGGTTGTCAAAGTATTCAGCGGGATGTAGATTTGTTACAGAAATGGGCAAAGAAACGGCAGATGGAGTTTAATCCGAGTAAGTGTGCGGTGTTGTCCTTTGGAAGGCTGTATATAAGGAGAAATTATGGTTAATAGCGAGACCCTTGAGACCATTGATGTGCAGAGGGGTTTTGGGGTCCAAGTCCAGAACAACTTGAAAGTGGCAATGATAGGAAGGCATATGGTATGCTTGCCTTCATCGGTCAGGGCTTTGAGTATCAGAGGTAGCGGCTGACAAGGAGTCTTTTGTTTAGGCTAGTGGACATGCAATGAATGGAGGGATATGGATTATGTGCAGGCAGAGGAGATATGTTTAACGGCATTATCTGCGGCATGGATATTGTGGGACAATGGGCTTGTTCCTGTGCTGTTCTGTGTTTCATGCTCCCCACCACTGATACCTGAGCTTGCAGACCCTGCTGGGTCACTGGCCAAACCCTGACCAGAGTCTCCACTCGATGCTCCCTGGGGTTCCCGAGTTGTGCCCGACGGTGGATCTGGAAGAAGAGAATGGAGGTGGAATAGGGAGGGTGAGAGTTGAAAACATAATGATCAGCTGATCTGGTGGGAAGTCGGCTGCAGAGACAAAGAGTCCATGCTAACACCACAACATACCAAGGGTCACAGGTCACAGGTCTCACCTTCAACATTACAAACTCCTCGAACACGGTCTACACCTTGCTCTCTTGTAAAGTCATGCTTCTGCAGAATGCTCTCACACTCTCTCTCCCCGACTCTCCCTAACTCTCTCCCTCTCTCTGACTCTCTCTCTAAAGCCCCTGTCCCACTTAGGAAACCTGAACGGAAACCTCTGGTGACCTTGCGCCCCACCCAAGGTTTCCATGAGGTTCCCGGAGGTTTTGGTCACTCTCCCTAATGGTCGAAAGTGGTTTCCGCGAGGTCGAGGCTTCTTCAATGATCCTTCGATTATTTCAACAAAACCAAAACCGGCCTCGACTAAAAATAGGTTTCCGTTTGGTCGAAGCCGGTGAAGTGGGGTCGCTATTTACTTAAAGGCAGTCGAAGGCCATCTCCTTCGCTGACTGGCCATTTTGATTGGCTCATTGGAGTTTTCAGGACCTAGAAGACCGATGGAGGGATGATTGGAGCAGTTGGGGATGGGTTGGGGAGGGGAACATGAGAAGAGAGGGTCTGGAGTGGGGGAGCAGAGAGTGTAGGGTGGGGGAGGAAGGGGACTGGATTGGGGGGAGGAGAATACCCCAGGGAGAGTGGAGTTGCAGCATTGTGGAGAGGGTAGAGATTCAGAGTGAGGGGAGGAGAATCGTGGAGAGAGGAGGAGAAAGGACAAATAGAAATGTATGAAACGTGTAAGTGTAGGAGTAATAAACGGCTGGTAATGAGGGAATGGGTGACTGGAGATCGAGCCTGTACTCACTGGAGTTTAGAAAGATGAGGGGGAGATCACATCAAAACTTGCCCTATAATGAGAGGCTCAGATAGAGTGGATGTGGAGAGGATGTTTCCAGAATTGAAAGAGTATAGGACCAGTGGGCACAGCCCCAGAATAAAGAGACATACCTTTAGAACTTTTAGAAAGGCATTGGTGAGGCCAATTCTGGAGTATGGTGTACAATTTTGGTCGTCAAATTATAGGAAAGATGTCAAAAAAATAGAGAGAGTACAGAGGAGATTTACTAGAATGTTGCCTGGGTTTCAGCAACTAAATTACAGAGAAAGGTTGAACAAGTTAGGTCTTTATTCTTTGGAATGCAGAAAGTTAAGGGGGGATTTAATAGAGGTCTTTAAAATGATGAGAGTGATAGACAGAGTTGACGTGGATAAGCTTTTTCCATTGTGAGTAGGGAAGATTCAAACAAGAGGACATGATTTGAGAATTAAGGGACAAAAGTTTAGGGGTAACATGAGGGGGAACTTCTTTACTCAGAGTGGTAGCTGTGTGGAATGAGCTTCCAGTTGAATGGTGGAGGCAGGTTCGATTTTATCTAGGGGAAAATAAGTGTTCGGCACGGACTGGAAGGGCCGAGATGGCCTGTTTCCGTGCTGTAATTGTTATATGGTTATATGGATAAAGGAGCTGAGGAGGATTTATTTAGCCAGAGGGTGGTGAATCTGTTGACTTCATTGCCACAGAAGGCGGAGGTCATTGGTATCTCCAAGATGATGGTATTTTTAAAGTGGAGATAAAATGCCCGCTAAATTTATTAAACTTCTTAAATCTGTCTCCACTGCTTCTCCCCCCACCCCGTGCTCTCTAAAGGACTTACCTGCTCTGTGGCAGCCGTTTACCTTCCTCTTCATCGCGCAGGCAGCGCTCCTCCGCTGTGTGTGGTGTGTGTGTGTGTGTGTGTGTGTGTATGTATGGTGTGTGGTGTGTGTGCGTGTGTGTATTGTGTGTATGTATGGTGTGTGGTGTGTGTGCGTGTGTGTGTGTGTGTGTGTGTGTATGTGTGTGTGTGTATGTATGGTGTGTGGTGTTTGTGCGTGTGTGTATGTTTGTATGTATGTGTGTGTGTGTGTGTATGTGTGTGTGTGTATGTATGGTGTGTGGTGTTTGTGCGTGTGTGTATGGTGTGTATGTATGTGTGCGTGTGTGTGTATGTGTGTGTGTGTATGTATGGTGTGTGGTGTGTATGGTGTGTATGTATGTGTGCGTGTGTGTGTATGTGTGTGTGTGTGTGGTGTGTGTGTGTGTGTGTGTGTGTATGTATGGTGTGTGGTGTGTGTGTGTGTGTATGTATGGTGTGTATGTATGTGTGCGTGTGTGTTGGTGTGTGTTGTGTGTGTATTGGATGGTGGTGTGGTGTGTGTGCGTGTTGGTATTGTGTGTATGTTGGTGGTGTGTTGTGGGTGTGTATGTATATGTTGTGTGTGTGTGTGTGTGTGTGTGTGTGTGTGTGTGTGTGTGTTGTTGTGGTGTGTGTGGTGTTTGTGTGTGTGTTGTGTGTGTGTGTGTGGTGTCTGTTGGTGTGTGTGTGTGTGTGTGGTGTGTGTGTGGTGTGTGTGTGATGTGTGTGTGTGGTGTGTGTGTGGTGTGCGTGTGGTGTGTCTTTGTGTGTGTGCGTGTGTGTGGTGTGTGTGTGGTGTGTGGTGTTTGTGTGGTGTGTATGTGTAGTGTGCGTGTGTGTGTGGTGTGTCTTTGTTGTGTGTGTGTGTGTGTGTGTGTGTGTGGCGTGTGTGTGTGTGTGTGTGTGTGTGTGTGTATGTCTATGTGTGGTGTGTGTGTGTGTGTGTGTGTGTGTGTGTGTGTGTGTGTGTCTATGTGTGTGTGTATGTGTGTGTGTGTGTGTGTGTGTGTGTGTGTGTGTGTGTGTGTGTGTGTGTGTGTGTGTGTGTGTGTGTATATGTGTGTGTCTATGTGTGTGTGTATGTATATGTGTGGTGTGTGTGTGTGTGTGGTCGGTAGCAAAGATCCTGTAGGATCATTGGTCAGTAGATGCAGCTCACATTTGGGTGGAGGCTTTCCAGGCGAGTGACCAAAACCTCTGGCAACTCACGGAAACCTTGGGTGGGGCGCAAGGTCACCAGAGGTTTCCGTTCAGGTTTCCTAAGTGGGACAGGGACTTAACTCTCTCTCTCTCTGACTCTCTCTAACTCTCTTTTTTGTTGAAGAGCACAAATAACTATTTATTCCAGCAAAACACAAATAAAACAGTAAAACTATCAATAAAGTAACAATACAAAGTACCAGGTCTCACTCGCCTCTGCCTATTTGAGTCTCCTGTCTGCTGTCACCATGTGCTCTCCCTCTCTCTCTGACTCTCTCTCTTTGACTCTCTCTCTTTGACTCTCTCTCTCTGACCCTCTCTCCCCCTGACTCTCTCTCTCTCTAACTCTCTCTATCTCTTTCTTTCTCTCTCTCTGACTCTCTAACTCTCCCTCTCCCTCTCTCTCTATGACTCTCTCTGTCATAGGAACAGAATGAGGCAATTAGGCCCATCGACTACTCTGCCATTTAGTCATGGCTGATATATCGTTCCCTGTCAACCCTGTTCTCCTGCCTTCTCCTCTAAACCTTTGAGCAACTTCTGTAAATCTCCACTTTAAAAATACCATCATCTTGGAGATACCAATGTCCTCAGCCTTCTGTGGCAATGAATTCAACAGATTCACCACCCTCTGGCTAAATAAATCCTCCTCAGCTCCTTTATCCATATAACCATATAACAATTACAGCACGGAAACAGGCCATCTCGGCCCTTCTAGTCCGTGCCGAACACTTATTTTCCCCTAGATAAAATCGAACCTGCCTCCACCATTCAACTGGAAGCTCATTCCACACAGCTACCACTCTCTGAGTAAAGAAGTTCCCCCTCATGTTAACCCTAAACTTCTGTCCCTTCATTCTCAAATCATGTCCTCTTGTTTGAATCTTCCCTACTCACAATGGAAAATGCTTATCCACGTCAACTCTGTCTATCCCTCTCATAATTTTAAAGACCTCTATCAAGTCCCCCCTTAACTTTCTGCATTCCAAAGAATAAAGACCTATCTTGTTCAACCTTTCTCTGTAACTTAGTTGCTGAAACCCAGGCAACATTCTAGTAAATCTCCTCTGTACTCTCTCTATTTTGTTGACATCTTTCCTATAATTTGGCGACCAAAATTGTACACCATGCTCCAGAATTGGCCTCACCAATTCCTTTCTGAAAGTTCTAAAGGTATGTCTCTTTATTCTGAGGCTGTGCCCACTGGTCCTATACTCTTTCAATATTGGAAACATCCTCTCCACATCCACTCTATCTAGGCCTCTCATTATAGGGTAAGTTTCGATGTGATCTCCCTCTCATCTTTCTAAACTCCAGTGAGTACAGGCTCGATCTCCAGTCACCCATTCCTTCATTACCAGCCGTTTATTCCTCCTACACTTACACGTTTCATACATTTCTACTTGTCCTTTCTCCTCCTCTCTCCACGATTCTCCGCCCCTCACTCTGAATCTCTACCCTCTCCACAATGCTCCAACTCCACTCTCCCTGGGGTATTCTCCTCTCCCCACTCCAGTCCCCTTCCTCCCCCACCCTACACTCTCTGCTCCCCCACTCCAGACCCTCTCTTCTCATGTTCCCCTCCCCAACCCATCCCCAACTGCTCCAATCATCCCTCCATCGGTACCTGAGCTTGTATCTTGTTCTGGGGTGGTGGACAAGTCCTCCAGGGGTTCAGGTGTTGTTTCCTGGGGTTCATCAGTTGGTACGGAGGGTGGATCTGTAATAAAGTGTGAACAGACAGTGGGTGTAGGGGAGGTAATAATCCCGCAGCTCTGAAGTGCACGGCCAACACCAGTGTCTGGTGACCCCGACAATTGTCCATCCCTCTCATGTATCCCCTCTCCCTCAACTCCATCATTCCATCCGTTACTCAATGTAATCTGTCCAGCATTATCCCTCTGATTTCATGGCCCCCTCCCCCTGCCATCTCACCCCTCTCTCGCTCCCCCTTAGCCGTCTCTCTCTACCCCCTCCCCCAGCCATCTCGCCCCGCTCTCTCTACCCCCTCCCCCAGCCATCTCGCCCGTCTCTCTCCCCCTTTTTATAGATATGTATATAGCGCCGCAGAACTGTGCACCTTATCCCCCCCCCCCTTTTGTTTTGTTTTTTGAACTAATTACATGTCTGCACTGAGTACGAGCTGCTTTTAATCTCATTGTACATGTGTATACTGACAATAAAATGGCATTCTATTCTATTCTATACCTGTCTCTCTCTACCCCCCTCCCCCTTGCCCACCAGCCTCTCTCCCCCTTCGCTCCCTTCTCTTTTCCCCTCCTCTTCCCATCGTACCCGGGGAGGGGAGGTGTAGCGAGGCGGTTGGCTGAGTCCAGGGGGGAGAACAGCTGGGACCAGAGGTTGGGGGGGGGGGGGGGTTCCTTCAGGGGAGGGGGTAAGGTAGCACTCGGTCATGGTGGGGGAATGAAGTAACAAATCATGTCATCTTGATAACATATCATGACGTTTGTCGGCACTGGGCCTGTACTCGCTGGAGTTTAGAAGGATTAAAGGGGACCTCATTGAAACTTACCGATGGATTGAGTGAATGTAGAGGATAATTCCACAAGTGGGAGAATCTAGGACCAGAGGCCATAGCCGCAGAATAAAAGGGGATAAGGAGGAATTTCATTAGCCATCTGTGGAATTCATTGCCACAGAACGCTGTGGGGACCACGTCAATGAATATTTTTAAGGTGGAGATTGATACATGCTTGATTGGTATGGGTGTTAGTGTTTATGGGGAGAAGGCAGGAGAATGGGGGTGAGAGGGAAAGATAGAGTGAATGGTAGAGTGGAACTGATGGTCCGAACTACCTAATCCTGCTGTTAGAACATGGGAGATTGTGAGCTTGGTCACAGGGGAAGTGGGTTAGTGACAGGGTGGGGGCCATGTCCTGCGGGTCTTGCTTCCCCTACCCTAGATAAAAGATGCTGTGCATTTAGCCTCATGTTTATACCCCTATACAAGATCACCCCTCAACCTCTTGCACTCCAAGTTATAAATTCCCAACCAGTCCAACAACTCCCTAGAGCTCAGGCCATTGAGTTCCTTGTAACATTCTCGTAAATCATCTCCACGCTCTTTCCAGTTTAAGAACATCTTTCCTACAGCAGGGTGACCAAAACTGAATGCACACTCCACATGTGGCCTCACCAACGTCTTGTACAATGGCAACATGATATCCCAACTTATATAATCAACACCTTTACTGATGAAGGCCAATGTACCAAAAGCCACCTTTGTCACCCTATCGACCTGTAATGTCACCTTCAGGGGATTGTGTACATGAATTCCTAAATCTTGCTGCTCTACAGCACTTCCCATGGCCCTGCCATTCACTGATCCAGGGCACAAGCCTGGCCAGATGTTCCAGTGGGAGAGCATTTTGGGAAAAGTCCCCATTTTTGGGAACATAAATTATCTCTATACCTCCTCCCTCGGCTCTGTCCAGGGACCACAACATTCCTTTCAGGTGAGGCAGACATTCGCTTGCACCACTTCCAACCTTGGCCTACTCCTGCACCCACTGTTCTAGGAATACTTTTTTTTTACACCAAAGGGTGGTAGGCATGTGGTACAAACTGCCAGAGGGGGTAGTTAAGGCAGGTATGATCACAGAACTTAAAAAACATTTGTACAAGAAACTTTCAAGACTTTCATATGAAGAAAGACTGGATAGACTTGGCTTGTACTCACTAGAATTTAGAAGATTGAAGGGGGATCTTATAGAAACTTACAAAATTCTTAAGAGGTTGGACAGGCTAGATGCAGGAAGATTGTTCCCGATGTTGGGGAAGTCCAGAACAAGGGGTCACAGTTTAAGGATAAGGGGGAAATCTTTTAGGACCGTGACGAGAAAAACATTTTTCACACAGTGGTGAATCTGTGGAATTCTCTGCCACAGAAGGTAGTTGAGGCCAGTTCATTGGCTATATATAAGAGTGAGTTAGATGTGGCCCTTGTGGCTAAAGGGATCAGGGGGTATGGAGAGAAGGCAGGTACAGGATACTGAGTTGGATGATCAGCCGTGATCATATTGAATGGCGGTGCAGGCTCGAAGGGCCGAATGGCCTACTCCTGCACCTATTTTCTATGTTTCTATGTGAGGAAGGTTGTCAAAGTATTCAGCGGGATGTAGATTTGTTACAGAAATGGGCAAAGAAACGGCAGATGGAGTTTAATCCGAGTAAGTGTGCGGTGTTGTCCTTTGGAAGGCTGTATATAAGGAGAAATTATGGTTAATAGCGAGACCCTTGAGACCATTGATGTGCAGAGGGGTTTTGGGGTCCAAGTCCAGAACAACTTGAAAGTGGCAATGATAGAAAGGCATATGGTATGCTTGCCTTCATCGGTCAGGGCTTTGAGTATCAGAGGTAGCGGCTGACAAGGAGTCTTTTGTTTAGGCTAGTGGACATGCAATGAATGGAGGGATATGGATTACGTGCAGGCAGAGGAGATATGTTTAACGGCATTATCTGCGGCACGGATATTGTGTGACCATGGGCTTGTTCCTGTGCTGTTCTGTGTTTCACGCTCCCCACCACTGATACCTGAGCTTGCAGACCCTGCTGGGTCACTGGCCAAACCCTCACCAGAGTCTCCACTCGATGCTCCCTGGGGTTCCCGAGTTGTGCCCGACGGTGGATCTGGAAGAAGAGAATGGAGGTGGAATAGGGAGGGTGAGAGTTGAAAACATAATGATCAGCTGATCTGGTGGGAAGTCGGCTGCAGAGACAAAGAGTCCATGCTAACACCACAACATACCAAGGGTCACAGGTCACAGGTCTCACCTTCAACATTACCAACTCCCTTGTAAAGCCGTGTTTCTGCAGAATGTGCTCACACTCTCTCTCCCCGACTCTCTCTAACTCTCTCCCTCTCTAACTCTCGCTCTCTAACTCCCTCTCTCTGACTCTCTCTCTCTCTCTAACCCTTTTTTTTTGAAGAGCACAACTAACTATTTATTACAGCAATACACCAATAAAACAGTAAAACTATCAACTATCAATAAAGTAACAATACAAAGTACCAGGGTTCGGGTTAGTCTCACTCGCCTCTGCCTATTTGAGTCTCCTGTCACCATGTGCTCTCTCGCTCTCTCTGACTCTCTCTCTCTCTCTCTCTCTCTCTCTCGCTGGCTCTCTCTCTGACTCCCTTTCTCTCTAACTCTCTCTCTCTCTATGACTCTCTCTCTATCTCTCTCTCCACCTCTCCCTCTCCCTCTCCGACTCTCTCTTTCTGACACTCTCCCTGACTCTCTCTCTCCCTGACTCTGTCATAGGAACAGAATGAGGCAATTAGGCCCATCGACTACTCCGCCATTTAGTCATGGCTGATATATCGTTCCCTATCCTGCCTTCTCCTCTAAACCTTTGACCAACTTCTGTAAATCTCCACTTTAAAAATACCATCATCTTGGAGATACCAATGTCCTCAGCCTTCTGTGGCAATGAATTCAACAGCTTCACCACCCTCTGGCTAAATAAATCCTCCTCAGCTCCTCTATCCATATAACAATAACAGCACAGAAACAGGCCATCTCGGCCCTTCTAGTCCGTGCCGAACACTTATTTTCCCCTAGTCCCATCTACCTGCACTCAGACCATAACCCTCCATTCCTTTCCCGTCCATATGCCTATCCAATTTATTTTTAAATGATAAAATCGAACCTGCCTCCACCACTTCCACTGGAAGCTCATTCCACACAGCTACCACTCTCTGAGTAAAGAAGTTCCCCCTTATGTTACCCCTAAACTTCTGTCCCTTCATTCTCAAATCATGTCCTCTTGTTTGAATCTTCCCGACTCTCAATGGGAAAAGCTTATCCACGTCAACTCTGTCTATCCCTCTCATCATTTTAAAGACCTCTATCAAGTCCCCCCTTAACTTTCTGCGCTCCAGAGAATAAAGACCTAACTTGTTCAACCTTTCTCTGTAATTTAGTTGCTGAAACCCAGGCAACATTCTAATAAATCTCCTCTGTACTCTCTCTATTTTGTTGACATCTTTCCTATAATTTGGCGACCAAAATTGTACACCATACTCCAGAATTGGCCTCACCAATGCCTTTCTAAAAGTTCTAAAGGTATGTCTCTTTATTCTGAGGCTGTGCCCACTGGTCCTATACTCTTTCAATATTGGAAACATCCTCTCCACATCCACTCTATCTAGGCCTCTCATTATAGGGTAAGTTTCGATGTGATCTCCCTCTCATCTTTCTAAACTCCAGTGAGTACAGGCTCGATCTCCAGTCACCCATTCCTTCATTACCAGCCGATTATTCCTCCTACACTTACACGTTTCATACATTTCTACTTGTCCTTTCTCCTCCTCTCTCCACGATTCTCCGCCCCTCACTCTGAATCTCTACCCTCTCCACAATGCTCCAACTCCACTCTCCCTGGGGTATTCTCCTCCCCCCACTCCAGTCCCCCTCCTCCCCCACCCTACACTCTCTGCTCCTCCACTCCCGACCCTCTCTTCTCATGTTCCCCTCCCCAACCCATCCCCCACTGCTCCAATCATCCCTCCATCGGTACCTGAGCTTGTATCTTGTTCTGGGGTGGTGGACAAGTCCTCCAGGGGTTCAGGTGTTGTTTCCTGGGGTTCATCAGTTGGTACGGAGGGTGGATCTGTAATAAAGTGTGAACAGACAGTGGGTGTAGGGGAGGTAATAATCCCGCAGCTCTGAAGTGCACGGCCAACACCAGTGTCTGGTGACCCCGACAATTGTTCATCCCTCTCATGTATCCCCTCTCCCTCCACTCCATCATTCCATCCGTTACTCAATGTAATCTGTCCAGCATTATCCCTCTGATTTCATGGCCCCCTCCCCCTGCCATATCTCCCCTCTCTCGCTCCCCCTTAGCCGTCTCTCTCTACCCCCTCCCCCAGCCATCTCGCCCCGCTCTCTCTACCCCCTCCCCCAGCCATCTCGCCCGTCTCTCTCCCCCTTTTTATAGATATGTATATAGCGCCACAGAACTGTGCACCTTATCCACCCCCCCCCTTTTGTTTTGTTTTTTGAACTAATTACATGTCTGCACTGAGTACGAGCTGCTTTTAATCTCATTGTACATGTGTATACTGACAATAAAATGGCATTCTATTCTATTCTATACCTGTCTCTCTCTACCCCCTCCCCCTTGCCCACCAGCCTCTCTCCCCCTTCGCTCCCTTCTCTTTTCCCCTCCTCTTCCCATCGTACCCGGGGAGGGGAGGTGTAGTGAGGCGGTTGGCTGAGTCCAGGGGGGAGAACAGCTGGGACCAGAGGTTGGGGGGGGGGGGGGGGGGGTTCCTTCAGGGGAGGGGGTAAGGTAGCACTCGGTCATGGTGGGGGAATGAAGTAACAAATCATGTCATCTTGATAACATATCATGACGTTTGTCGGCACTGGGCCTGTACTCGCTGGAGTTTAGAAGGATTAAAGGGGACCTCATTGAAACTTACCGATGGATTGAGTGAATGCAGAGGATAATCCCACAAGTGGGAGAATCTAGGACCAGAGGCCGTATCCGCAGAATAAAAGGGGATAAGGAGGAATTTCATTAGCCATTGGGTGGTGAATCTGTGGAATTCATTGCCACAGAACGCTGTGGGGACCACGTCAATGGATATTTTTAAGGTGGAGATTGATACATCCTTGATTGGTATGGGTGTCAGTGTTTATGGGGAGAAGGCAGGAGAATGGGGGTGAGAGGGAAAGATAGAGTGAATGGTAGAGTGGAACTGATGGGCCAAACTACCTAATCCTGCTGTTAGAACATGGGAGATTGTGAGCTTGGTCACAGGGGAAATGGGTTAGTGACAGGGTGGGGGCCATGTCCTGCGGGTCTTGCTTCCCCTACCCTAGATAAAAGATGCTGTGCATTTACCCTCATGTTTATACCCCTATACAAGATCACCCCTCAACCTCTTGCACTCCAAGTTATAAATTCCCAACCAGCCCAACAACTCCCTAGAGCTCAGGCCATTGAGTTCCTTGTAACATTCTCGTAAATCATCTCCACGCTCTTTCCAGTTTAAGAACATCTTTCCTACAGTAGGGTGACCAAAACTGAACGCACACTCCACATGTGGCCTCACCAACGTCTTGTACAATGGCAACATGATATCCCAACTTATCTAATCAACACCTTTACTGATGAAGGCCAATGTATCAAAAGCCATCTTTGTCACCCTATCGACCTGTAATGTCACCTTCACGGGATTGTGTACATGAACTCCTAAATCTCGCTGCTCTACAGCACTTCCCATGGCCCTGCCATTAACTGATCCAGGGCACAAGCCTGGCCAGATGTTCCAGTGGGAGAGCATTTTGGGAAAAGTCCCCATTTTTGGGAACATAAATTATCTCTATACCTCCTCCCTCGGCTCTGTCCAGGGACCACAACATTCCTTTCAGGTGAGGCAGACATTCGCTTGCACCACTTCCAACCTTGGCCTACTCCTGCACCCACTGTTCTAGGAATACTTTTTTTTTACACCAAGGGTGGTAGGCATGTGGTACAAACTGCCAGAGGGGGTAGTTAAGGCAGGTATGATCACAGAACTTAAAAAACATTTGTACAAGAAACTTTCAAGACTTTCATATGAAGAAAGACTGGATAGACTCGGCTTGTACTCACTAGAATTTAGAAGATTGAAGGGGGATCTTATAGAAACTTACAAAATTCTTAAGAGGTTGGACAGGCTAGATGCAGGAAGATTGTTCCCGATGTTGGGGAAGTCCAGAACAAGGGGTCACAGTTTAAGGATAAGGGGGAAATCTTTTAGGACCGTGATGAGAAAAACATTTTTCACACAGTGGTGAATCTGTGGAATTCTCTGCCACAGAAGGTAGTTGAGGCCAGTTCATTGGCTATATATAAGAGTGAGTTAGATGTGGCCCTTGTGGCTAAAGGGATCAGGGGGTATGGAGAGAAGGCAGGTACAGGATACTGAGTTGGATGATCAGCCGTGATCATATTGAATGGCGGTGCAGGCTCGAAGGGCCGAATGGCCTACTCCTGCACCTATTTTCTATGTTTCTATGTGAGGAAGGTTGTCAAAGTATTCAGCGGGATGTAGATTTGTTACAGAAATGGGCAAAGAAACGGCAGATGGAGTTTAATCCGAGTAAGTGTGAGGTGTTGTCCTTTGGAAGGCCGTATATAAGGAGAAATTATGGAGTTAATAGCGAGACCCTTGAGACCATTGATGTGCAGAGGGGTTTTGGGGTCCAAGTCCAGAACTACCCGAAAGTGGCAATGATAGGAAGGCATATGGTATGCTTGCCTTCATCGGTCAGGGCTTTGAGTATCAGAGGTAGCGGCTGACAAGGAGTCTTTTGTTTAGGCTAGTGGACATGCAATGAATGGAGGGATATGGATTACGTGCAGGCAGAGGAGATATGTTTAACGGCATTATCTGCGGCATGGATATTGTGGGACAATGGGCTTGTTCCTGTGCTGTTCTGTGTTTCACGCACCCCACCACTGATACCTGAGCTTGCAGACCCTGCTGGGTCACTGGCCAAACCCTGACCAGAGTCTCCACTCGATGCTCCCTGGGGTTCCCGAGTTGTGCCCGACGGTGGATCTGGAAGAAGAGAATGGAGGTGGAATAGGGAGGGTGAGAGTTGAAAACATAATGATCAGCTGATCTGGTGGGAAGTCGGCTGCAGAGACAAAGAGTCCATGCTAACACCACAACATACCAAGGGTCACAGGTCACAGGTCTCACCTTCAACATTACAAACTCCTCGAACACGGTCTACACCTTGCTCTCTTGTAAAGTCATGCTTCTGCAGAATGCTCTCACACTCTCTCTCCCCGACTCTCCCTAACTCTCTCCCTCTCTCTGACTCTCTCTCTAAAGCCCCTGTCCCACTTAGGGAACCTGAACGGAAACCTCTGGTGACCTTGCGCCCCACCCAAGGTTTCCATGAGGTTCCCGGAGGTTTTGGTCACTCTCCCTAATGGTCGAAAGTGGTTTCCGCGAGGTCGAGGCTTCTTCAATGATCCTTCGATTATTTCAACAAAACCAAAACCGGCCTCGACTAAAAATAGGTTTCCGTTTGGTCGAAGCCGGTGAAGTGGGGTCGCTATTTACTTAAAGGCAGTCGAAGGCCATCTCCTTCGCTGACTGGCCATTTTGATTGGCTCATTGGAGTTTTCAGGACCTAGAAGACCGATGGAGGGATGATTGGAGCAGTTGGGGATGGGTTGGGGAGGGGAACATGAGAAGAGAGGGTCTGGAGTGGGGGAGCAGAGAGTGTAGGGTGGGGGAGGAAGGGGACTGGATTGGGGGGAGGAGAATACCCCAGGGAGAGTGGAGTTGCAGCATTGTGGAGAGGGTAGAGATTCAGAGTGAGGGGAGGAGAATCGTGGAGAGAGGAGGAGAAAGGACAAATAGAAATGTATGAAACGTGTAAGTGTAGGAGTAATAAACGGCTGGTAATGAGGGAATGGGTGACTGGAGATCGAGCCTGTACTCACTGGAGTTTAGAAAGATGAGGGGGAGATCACATCAAAACTTGCCCTATAATGAGAGGCTCAGATAGAGTGGATGTGGAGAGGATGTTTCCAGAATTGAAAGAGTATAGGACCAGTGGGCACAGCCCCAGAATAAAGAGACATACCTTTAGAACTTTTAGAAAGGCATTGGTGAGGCCAATTCTGGAGTATGGTGTACAATTTTGGTCGTCAAATTATAGGAAAGATGTCAAAAAAATAGAGAGAGTACAGAGGAGATTTACTAGAATGTTGCCTGGGTTTCAGCAACTAATTACAGAGAAAGGTTGAACAAGTTAGGTCTTTATTCTTTGGAATGCAGAAAGTTAAGGGGGGATTTAATAGAGGTCTTTAAAATGATGAGAGTGATAGACAGAGTTGACGTGGATAAGCTTTTTCCATTGTGAGTAGGGAAGATTCAAACAAGAGGACATGATTTGAGAATTAAGGGACAAAGGTTTAGGGGTAACATGAGGGGGAACTTCTTTACTCAGAGTGGTAGCTGTGTGGAATGAGCTTCCAGTTGAATGGTGGAGGCAGGTTCGATTTTATCTAGGGGAAAATAAGTGTTCGGCACGGACTGGAAGGGCCGAGATGGCCTGTTTCCGTGCTGTAATTGTTATATGGTTATATGGATAAAGGAGCTGAGGAGGATTTATTTAGCCAGAGGGTGGTGAATCTGTTGACTTCATTGCCACAGAAGGCGGAGGTCATTGGTATCTCCAAGATGATGGTATTTTTAAAGTGGAGATAAAATGCCCGCTAAATTTATTAAACTTCTTAAATCTGTCTCCACTGCTTCTCCCCCCACCCCGTGCTCTCTAAAGGACTTACCTGCTCTGTGGCAGCCGTTTACCTTCCTCTTCATCGCGCAGGCAGCGCTCCTCCGCTGTGTGTGTGTGTGTGTGTGTGTGTGTATGTATGGTGTGTGGTGTGTGTGTGTGTGTATGTATGGTGTGTATGTATGTGTGCGTGTGTGTGTATGTGTGTGTGGTGTGTGTATGTATGGTGTGTGGTGTGTGTGCGTGTGTGTATTGTGTGTATGTATGGTGTGTGTATGTGTGTGTGTGTATGTATGGTGTGTGGTGTTTGTGCGTGTGTGTATGTGTGTATGTATGTGTGCGTGTGTGTGTATGTGTGTGTGTGTATGTATGGTGTGTGGTGTGTGTGCGTGTGTGTGTCTGTGTCTGTGTGTGGGTGTGTGTGTGTGGTGTGTGTGTGTCCTGTATGGTGTTGGTGTGTTTGAGTGTGGTGTGGTCTGTCTTGTGTAGTCCTTCATGTGTGCGTGTGTGTGTATGTGTGGTGTGGTGTGTGTCCTGTATCGGATGGTGTGGTGGTAGTGTAGGCGTGTGTGTCTTGGGTGATATGTATGGTGTGTGTCATGTGTGTGTGTGTCATGTAGATTGTGTGTTGGTTGTGTGTGTGGGTGTGTGTGTGGGTGGTGATGTGTGGTGTGTCTGTCTCATGTGTGAGTGTGTGTGTAGTGTGAGGTGTGTGTGTGTGTGTGTCTCTGTCTATGTGTGGTGTGTGTGTGTGGATGTGGTTGTGCTGTGTGGTGTGTGTGGTTGTGTAGTGATGTGTGGGTGTGTGTTGTGTGTGTGTGTGTGTGTGATGGTGTGTGTCCTACTCTGTGTGTGTGTGTGTATGTATGGTGTGTGGTGTGTGTGCGTGTGTGTAGTGTGTGTATGTATGGTGTGTGTATGTGCGTGTGTGTCTGTGTGTGTGTGTGTGTGTGTGTGTGTGTGTGTGTGTGTGTGTGTGTGTGTGTGTATGTATATGTGTGGTGTGTGTGTGTGTGTGTGTGTGTGTGTGTGTGTGTGTGTATATGTGTGTGTGTGTTGTGTGTGTGTGTGTGTGTGTGTGTGTGTGTGTGTGTGTGTGTGTGTATGTGTGTGTGTGTGTGTATATGTGTGTGTATATGTGTGTGTGTATGTATATGTGTGTGTGTGTGTGTGTGTGGTCGGTAGCAAAGATCCTGTAGGATCATTGGTCAGTAGATGCAGCTCACATTTGGGTGGAGGCTTTCCAGGCGAGTGACCAAAACCTCTGGCAACTCACGGAAACCTTGGGTGGGGCGCAAGGTCACCAGAGGTTTCCGTTCAGGTTTCCTAAGTGGGACAGGGACTTAACTCTCTCTCTCTCTGACTCTCTCTAACTCTCTTTTTGTTGAAGAGCACAAATAACTATTTATTCCAGCAAAACACAAATAAAACAGTAAAACTATCAATAAAGTAACAATACAAAGTACCAGGTCTCACTCGCCTCTGCCTATTTGAGTCTCCTGTCTGCTGTCACCATGTGCTCTCCCTCTCTCTCTGACTCTCTCTACTTCTCTTGACTCTCTCTCTTTGACTCTCTCTCTCTGACCCACTCTCTCCCCCTGACTCTCTCTCTCTCTAACTCTCTCTATCTCTTTCTTTCTCTCTCTCTGACTCTCTAACTCTCCCTCTCCCTCTCTCTCTATGACTCTCTCTGTCATAGGAACAGAATGAGGCAATTAGGCCCATCGACTACTCTGCCATTTAGTCATGGCTGATATATCGTTCCCTGTCAACCCTGTTCTCCTGCCTTCTCCTCTAAACCTTTGAGCAACTTCTGTAAATCTCCACTTTAAAAATACCATCATCTTGGAGATACCAATGTCCTCAGCCTTCTGTGGCAATGAATTCAACAGATTCACCACCCTCTGGCTAAATAAATCCTCCTCAGCTCCTTTATCCTATAACCATATAACAATTACAGCACGGAAACAGGCCATCTCGGCCCTTCTAGTCCGTGCCGAACACTTATTTTCCCCTAGATAAAATCGAACCTGCCTCCACCATTCAACTGGAAGCTCATTCCACACAGCTACCACTCTCTGAGTAAAGAAGTTCCCCCTCATGTTACCCCTAAACTTCTGTCCCTTCATTCTCAAATCATGTCCTCTTGTTTGAATCTTCCCTACTCACAATGGAAAATGCTTATCCACGTCAACTCTGTCTATCCCTCTCATAATTTTAAAGACCTCTATCAAGTCCCCCCTTAACTTTCTGCATTCCAAAGAATAAAGACCTATCTTGTTCAACCTTTCTCTGTAACTTAGTTGCTGAAACCCAGGCAACATTCTAGTAAATCTCCTCTGTACTCTCTCTATTTTGTTGACATCTTTCCTATAATTTGGCGACCAAAATTGTACACCATGCTCCAGAATTGGCCTCACCAATTCCTTTCTGAAAGTTCTAAAGGTATGTCTCTTTATTCTGAGGCTGTGCCCACTGGTCCTATACTCTTTCAATATTGGAAACATCCTCTCCACATCCACTCTATCTAGGCCTCTCATTATAGGGTAAGTTTCGATGTGATCTCCCTCTCATCTTTCTAAACTCCAGTGAGTACAGGCTCGATCTCCAGTCACCCATTCCTTCATTACCAGCCGTTTATTCCTCCTACACTTACACGTTTCATACATTTCTACTTGTCCTTTCTCCTCCTCTCTCCACGATTCTCCGCCCCTCACTCTGAATCTCTACCCTCTCCACAATGCTCCAACTCCACTCTCCCTGGGGTATTCTCCTCTCCCCACTCCAGTCCCCTTCCTCCCCCACCCTACACTCTCTGCTCCCCCACTCCAGACCCTCTCTTCTCATGTTCCCCTCCCCAACCCATCCCCAACTGCTCCAATCATCCCTCCATCGGTACCTGAGCTTGTATCTTGTTCTGGGGTGGTGGACAAGTCCTCCAGGGGTTCAGGTGTTGTTTCCTGGGGTTCATCAGTTGGTACGGAGGGTGGATCTGTAATAAAGTGTGAACAGACAGTGGGTGTAGGGGAGGTAATAATCCCGCAGCTCTGAAGTGCACGGCCAACACCAGTGTCTGGTGACCCCGACAATTGTTCATCCCTCTCATGTATCCCCTCTCCCTCCACTCCATCATTCCATCCGTTACTCAATGTAATCTGTCCAGCATTATCCCTCTGATTTCATGGCCCCCTCCCCCTGCCATCTCACCCCTCTCTCGCTCCCCCTTAGACGTCTCTCTCTACCCCCTCCCCCAGCCATCTCGCCCCGCTCTCTCTACCCCCTCCCCCAGCCATCTCGCCCGTCTCTCTCCCCCTTTTTATAGATATGTATATAGCGCCGCAGAACTGTGCACCTTATCCCCCCCCCCCCTTTTGTTTTGTTTTTTGAACTAATTACATGTCTGCACTGAGTACGAGCTGCTTTTAATCTCATTGTACATGTGTATACTGACAATAAAATGGCATTCTATTCTATTCTATACCTGTCTCTCTCTACCCCCTCCCCCTTGCCCACCAGCCTCTCTCCCCCTTCGCTCCCTTCTCTTTTCCCCTCCTCTTCCCATCGTACCCGGGGAGGGGAGGTGTAGTGAGAGGGTTGGCTGAGTCCAGAGGTTGGGGGGGTGGGTTCCTTCAGGGGAGGGGGTAAGGTAGCACTCGGTCATGGTGGGGGAATGAAGTAACAAATCATGTCATCTTGATAACATATCATGACGTTTGTCGGCACTGGGCCTGTACTCGCTGGAGTTTAGAAGGATTAAAGGGGACCTCATTGAAACTTACCGATGGATTGAGTGAATGCAGAGGATAATTCCACAAGTGGGAGAATCTAGGACCAGAGGCCATAGCCGCAGAATAAAAGGGGATAAGGAGGAATTTCATTAGCCATCTGTGGAATTCATTGCCACAGAACGCTGTGGGGACCACGTCAATGGATATTTTTAAGGTGGAGATTGATACATGCTTGATTGGTATGGGTGTCAGTGTTTATGGGGAGAAGGCAGGAGAATGGGGGTGAGAGGGAAAGATAGAGTGAATGGTAGAGTGGAACTGATGGGCCGAACTACCTAATCCTGCTGTTAGAACATGGGAGATTGTGAGCTTGGTCACAAGGGAAGTGGGTTAGTGACAGGGTGGGGGCCATGTCCTGCGGGTCTTGCTTCCCCTACCCTAGATAAAAGATGCTGTGCATTTAGCCTCATGTTTATACCCCTATATAAGATCACCCCTCAACCTCTTGCACTCCAAGTTATAAATTCCCAACCAGCCCAACAACTCCCTAGAGCTCAGGCCATTGAGTTCCTTGTAACATTCTCGTAAATCATCTCTGCGCTCTTTCCAGCTTAAGAACATCTTTCCTACAGTAGGGTGACCAAAACTGAATGCACACTCCACATGTGGCCTCACCAACGTCTTGCACAATGGCAACATGATATCACAACTTATATAATCAACACCTTTACTGATGAAGGCCAATGTACCAAAAGCCATCTTTGTCACCCTATCGACCTGTAATGTCAGCTTCAGGGGATTGTGTACAGGAACTCCTAAATCTTGCTGCTCTACAGCACTTCCCATGGCCCTGCCATTCACTGATCCAGGGCACAAGCCTGGCCAGATGTTTCAGTGGGAGAGCATTTTGGGAAAAGTTCCCATTTTTGGGAACATAAATGATCTGTATACCTCCTCCCTCGACTCTGTCCAGGGACCACGACATTCCTTTCAGGTGAGGCAGACATTCACTTGCACCACTTCCAACCTCAACTCCTGCACCCACTGTTCTAGGAATTTTTTTAATTTCAAGTAACCCTTGCATTCCCTCTCTCTCCATCCCTCCCCACCCGAGTCATCGTTCTAGTTTCATTGTCATCCTGCTTAATTTCACTGTTGGTACTTAGGTTCACTGTTCACCTTCTCCACAGCCAACAAGGGACCATTGTGGGCTCCACCTTTCCTTAATGCACGTTGCTGGCTTTGAGTTCATCTTTCCATACCTTTTATTCACTTGTCCTTGGTATATTTTCATATAGAAACATAGAAACATCGAAAATAGGTGCAGGAGTAGAGGCCATTCAGCCCTTCGAGCCTGCACCGCCATTCAATATGATCATGGCTGATAATCCAACTCAGTATCCTGTACCTGTCTTCTCTCCATACCCCCTGATCCCTTTAGCCACAAGGGCCACATCTAACTCCCTCTTAAATATAGCCAATGAACTGGCCTCAACTACCTTCTGTGGCATAGAATTCCAGAGATTCACCACTCTCTGTGTGAAAAATGTTTTTCTCACCTCAGTCCTAAAAGATTTCCCCCTTATCCTTAAACTGTAACCCCTTGTTCTGGACTTCCCCAACATCGGGAACAATCTTCCTGCATCTAGCCTGTTCAACCCCTTAAGAATTTTGTAAGTTTCTATACGATCCCTCCCTCAATCTTCTAAATTCTAGCGAGTGCAAGCCGAGTCTATCCAGTCTTTCTTCATATGAAAGTCCTGCCATCCCAGGAATCAGTCTGGTGAACCTTCTCTGTACTCCCTCTATGGCAAGAATGTCTTTCCTCAGATTTGGAGACCAAAACTGTACGCAATACTCCAGGTGTGGTCTCAGCTAGACCCTGTACAACTGCAGTAGAATCTCCCTGCTCTTATACTCAAATCCTTTTCCTATGAATGCTAACATACCATTCGCTTTCTTCACTGCCTGCTGCACCTGCATGCCTAATCATCTCCCATTTGCCCCTCAGTCTAAATCTTTCCTGTCCTTGTATCTGTCCCTGTGGCATAAACATGTTGTTCTTGTACCTGCCTCATGTACCATCTCTAACAGCTCATTCCATATACCCACCATCCTCTGTTGCAGTTTTCTGGCTGAAAGACATTGAACTTATCAATTCCTATCATGATTAAACACATCTCAATAAGATCACCCATTAACCTGCTGCGTTCCAAGCAATAAAGTCCTAGCTTGCCCAATCGATTCGCTATAGCTCAGGCCCTCGAGTCCTGGCAACACCACTGTAAATTCTCTCCGCACTCTTTCCAGTTTAGTGATGTCCTTCCCAGAACAGGGTGACCAACAGGGTTTCTGTGTTGGGTCCACTGTTGTTTGTCATATACATCAATGGTCTGGATGATGGTGTGGTAAATTGGATTAGTAAGTATGCAGACGATACTAGGAAAGGTGGTGTTGTGGATAATGAAGTAGATATTCAAAGTTTACAGAGACATTTAGGCCATTTGGAAGAGTGGGCTGAAAGATGGCAGATGGAGTTTAATGCTGATAAGTGTGAGGTGCTACATCTTGGCAGGACAAATCAAAATAGGACGTACATGGTAAATGGTAGCGAATTGAGGAATGCAGTTGAACAGAGGGATCTAGGAATAACTGCATAGTTCCCTGAAGGTGGAATCTCATGTAGATAGGGTGGTAAAGAAAGCTTTTGGTGTGCTGGCCTTTATAAATCAGAGCATTGAGTATTGAAGTTGGGATGAAATGTTAACATTGTACAAGGCATTGTTGAGACCAATTCTGGAGTATGGTGTACAATTTTGGTCGCCAAATTATCGGAAAGATGTCAACAAAATAGAGAGAGTGCAGAGGAGATTTACTAGAATGTTGCCTGGGTTTCAGCAACTAAGTTACAGAGAAAGGTTGAACAGGTTAGGTCTTTATTCTTTTGAGCGCAGAAGGTTAAGGGGGGGACTTGATAGAGGTCTTTAAAATGATGAGAGGGATAGACAGAGTTGACGTGGATAAGCTTTTTCCATTGAGAGTAGGGAAGGTTCAAACAAGAGGACATGATTTGAGAATTAAGGGACAAAAGTTTAGGGGTAACATGAGGGGGAACTTCTTTACTCAGAGAGTGGTAGCTGTGTGGAATGAGCTTCCAGTGGAAGTGGTGGAGGCAGGTTCGATGTTATCATTTAAAAATAAATTGGATAGGTATATGGACGGGAAAGGAATGGAGGGTTATGGTCTGAGTGCAGGTAGATGGGACTAGGTGAGAGTCAGTGTTCATCACGGACTAGTAGGGCCGAGATGGCCTGTTTCCGTGCTGTAATTGTTATATTGTTATAAGTGCTGTTTTACAAAGAAAGACACAAAGTGCTGGAGTAACTCAGCGACTAGACAGCATTTCTAGAGTGGTTTCCTCAACCATCCTCAATCCAAGGGTGAAATCTGAAGAAGGGCCTCAACCTGAGACATCATCTATTCCTTTTTTCCAGAGATGCTGCCTGACCCGCTGAGCTACTCCAGCACTTTGTGTCGATGAACCCAAGGGGGATTATTGTCTACTGTTAAACAAACTACCACCCTCTCCAAAAGCTGGCTGCAGAGTTAATGAGGACAAGGGATAACGTATGCGAGGAGTTGGTACCTGAGGACGTGTCTCCCACTGGGACTGAAGACGATTCCTGGGTGGATTCTCCAGTCGATGATCCATGGGTCTGTTTCCCTGTGGACGTCTGGTGATCTGGAATAATGAAACAGAGAAACGGGAGTGTGGCAACACAACAGGTCAACAGACTGGAAAAAGAGGTCAGGAACTAACGGACTGGAAGCATCATCCAGTCGCCCTTCACCCACTCTCCTTCCGAAACATGTCTCACTCCACGTGACTCCCCCCATTCTGAGTTGGGATGAATTTCAACACCTGACCACAGAACCATAGATGATAGAGCACGTAAACAGACCCTGCTGCCCAACTTGTCCATCTCGACGCATCTAATCATAGAAACATAGAAAATAGGAGCGGTAGTAGGCCATTCGGCCTTTCGAGCCTGCACCGCCATTCAATATGATCATTGCTGATCATCCAACTCGGTACTGGAAGAGAGAAGGTGGGAGACAGTGAGAACGGGAGGGAAGCATGGAATGCCAACGTCCCCGGGTGTTGTACCTCTTGTGAACAGGTTCACCCACTTAGAAGCTGTCGGGACAGAAGAGGTGTTTACACTGGGCGGCGGACTGGCTTGTGATGCGAATAGGGCTGTTGAGCCAAAACCAAAAAGGCCTAAGGCAGGCAACGCCATTGTAGTGGGAGACTCCATTGTGAGAGGTACGGACAGGGGTTTCTGCGGCAACAGACGGGATGCGAGGATGGTGTGCTGCCTTCCTGGTGCCAGGATCCAGGATGTCACGGACAGAGTGCAGAAAATCCTCAAGGGCGAAGGTGAACATCCGGAAGTGGTAGTGCATGTCGGCACAAACGATGTCGGAAAGAAGGGGATGAATATTCTGCAGCGTGACTTTAGAGAGCTCAGGAAAATGCTGAAAAGCAGGACCTCCAGGGTTGTTATCTCCGGTTTGCTTCCAGTTCCTCGTGCTGGCGAGAGCAGGAACAGGGAGATACGGGACCTGAACGTGTGACTGAGGAACTGGTGCACGGGGCAGGGATTTAGATTCTTAGATCACTGGGATCTGTTTTGGGGTAAGGGGGAACTGTACAAAAGGGACGGATTGCATCTTAACAGGTGTGGGACCAGCATTCTGGCAGGCAGGTTTACCACTGCTACACGGGTGGTTTTAAACTGAATAAGGGGGGTGGGGTGTCGAATGGGATAGTGGAGGATGGAGTTAAAGGGAAAGGGTTTCTTAAATGTGTGAGCGTAGAGACAGAGGGGTGTAAAATGAGGGTAGAAGCAATAGGTGGCAAGGTGAAAAGTAAAAGTGGCAGGCCGGAAATCCAGGGCAAAAATCAAAAAGGGCCACTTTTCAACATAATTGTATAAGGGGTAAGAGTGCTGTAAAAACAAGCCTGAAGGCTTTGTGTCTCAATGCAAGGAGCATTCGTAATAAGGTGGATGAGTTGAATGTGCAGATAGCTATTAATGACTATGATATAGTTGGGATCACGGAGACATGGCTCCAGGGTGACCAAGGCTGGGAGCTGAACATCCAGGGATATTCAATATTCAGGAGGGATAGAGAGAAAGGAAAAGGAGGTGGGGTAGCGTTGCTGATTAGAGAGGAGATTAACGCAATGGAAAGGAAGGACATTAGTTTGGAGGATGTGGAATCGGTATGGGTAGAGCTGCGAAACACTAAGGGGCAGAAAACGGTGGTGGGTGTTGTGTACAGGCCACCTAACAGTAGTAGTGAAGTTGGAGGTGGTATCAAACAGGAAATTAGAAATGCGTGCGACAAAGGCAAAACCGTTATAATGGGTGACTTCAATCTACATATAGATTGGGTGAATCAAATTGTCAGGGGTGCTGAGGAAGAGCATTTTTTGGAATGTATGCGGGATAGTTATCTAAATCAACATGTAGAGGAACCAACGGGAGAGCAGGCTATTTTAGACTGGGTATTGAGTAATGAGGAAGGGTTAGTTAGCAGTCTTGTTGTACGTGCCCCCTTGGGCAAGAGTGACCATAATATGGTTGAGTTCTTCATTAGGATGGAGAGTGACATTGTTAATTCAGAAACAATGGTTCTGAACTTAAAGAAAGGTAACTTTGAGGGTATGAGACGTGAATTGGCCAAGATTGACTGGCAATTAATTCTAAAAGGGTTGACGGTGGATATACAATGGAAGACATTTAAAGACTGCATGGATGAACTACAAAAATTGTTCATCCCAGTTTGGCAAAAGAATAAATCAGGGAAGGTAGTGCATCCGTGCATAACAAGGGAAATCAGGGATAGTATCAAAGCGAAGGATGATGCGTACAAATTAGCCAGAAAAAGCAGCATACCGGAGGAATGGGAGAAATTCAGAGACCAGCAGAGGAGGACAAAGGGCTTAATTAGGAAAGGAAAAATAGATTATGAAAGAAAACTGGCAGGGAACATAAAAACTGACTGCAAAAGTTTTTATAGATATGTGAAAAGAAAGAGATTAGTTAAAACAAATGTAGGTCCCTTGCAGTCAGAAACAGGTGAGTTGATCATGGGGAACAAGGATATGGCGGACCAATTGAATAACTACTTTGGTTCCGTCTTCACTAAGGAAGACATAAATAATCTGCCGGAAATAGCAGGGGACCGCGGGTCAAAGGAGTTGGAGGAATTAAGTGAAATCCAGGTTAGCCGGGAAGTGGTGTTGGGTAAATTGAATGGATTAAAGGCCGATAAATCCCCAGGGCCAGATAGGCTGCATCCCAGAGTACTTAAGGAAGTAGCTCCAGAAATAGTGGATGCATTAGTAATAATCTTTCAAAACTCTTTAGATTCTGGAGTAGTTCCTGAGGATTGGCGGGTAGCAAACGTAACCCCACTTTTTAAGAAGGGAGGGAGAGAGAAAACGGGGAATTA